>NW_017306355.1:1706064-1721926 GCF_000935625.1 Nanorana parkeri | reverse complement strand
ATATATCTCTCTTGTACAAAAAAGTTTATCACAGCCACCAATCAAATTCAGACATGCCTTGGAAGTTTAAATGTGACTAGGGAAATTGAGGAACAGGAAGTTAAACAGCACAAATTTTAAAAAGTACACTCCCTGTGACTGTGTGAGGTGTTCTTATGATTTTGTCTGGAGTGGATTACAAAGTGAACCCTGCCCCTGAAGCCCTGCTTGGTGGGCTAGTAGTTACTTCCCTCTGCTGTTATTGTCTTGAAAGTGATATCTGTACATTTTAGAGTGTTCCAGCACTCTGCCAGGTGCGGAAGAAGACATAAAGGGTGGTGGATATTTACTGGGGGACTCTGTGTGTGACGTTGCATGGCAGGCTCCCGGAACCACCCACTACTCAAAACAAAATTAAAGGAAACCTGTACCATATACACAATATTGCCAAAAGTATTGGGACACCTGCCTTTACACACATATGAACTTTAATGACATCCCAGTCTTAGCCCATAGGGTTCAATATTGAGTTGGCCCACCCTTTGCAGCTACAACAGCTTCAACTCTTCTGGGAAGGCTGTCCACAAGGATTAGGAGTGTGTCTATTGGAATGTTTGGCCATTCTTCCAGAAGCGCAGTTGTGAGGTCAGGTACTGATGTTGGATGAGAAGGCCTGGCTTGCAGTCTCTGCTCTAATTCATCCCAAAGGTGTTCTATCGGGTTGAGGTCAGGACTCTGTGCAGGCCAGTCAAGTTCCTCCACCCCAAGCTCACTATCCATGTCTTTATGGACCTTGCTTTGTGCACTGGTGCACAGTCATGTTGGAACAGGGGCCATCCCCAAACTGTTCCCACAAAGTTGGGCGCATTAAATTGTCCAAAATGTCTTGGTATGCTGATGCCTTAATGGTTCCCTTCACTGGAACTAAGGGGCCAAGCCCAACCCCTGGAAAATAGCCCCACACCCCCCTCCACCAAACTTTACACTTGGCACAATGCATTTAGGCAAGTACCGTTCTCCTGGCAACCACCAAACCCAGACCTGTTCATTGGATTGTCAGACTTCAAGCAGGCTTGAAAACCCGCAGAGAATCGTACGATTCTCGGCGGGTTAGTGGCCTGCTTGTTCCACAACTGCCGAACGGGCCGGTGTGCGCAAGCTGCCCGTTTGCAGTGATCGGAAGCCCGCCCCTCATTGCGGTCATCGGAAGCCCGCCCCTCAGCAGGGCGGGCTTTCGATTATCGCAAGTACGATCTGCCTGTCCAAGATGGGCAGATCGTACGAGCTTTTAATAAGCTTACGACCATCGCAAGACAAAAGTCTTGCGATGGTCGTAAGGTGTATGGGCACCTTAACAGTTGAGCGTGGAATATTTAGTAGCTAGGAAATTTCACAGATACACTTATTGCACAGGTGGCAACCTATCACAGTACCACACTTGAATTCACTGAGCTCCTGAGAGCGACCCATTCTTTCACAAATGTTTGTAGAATCAGTCTGCATGCCTAGGAGCTTGATTTTATACACCTGAGGCCATGGAGGTGATTAAGCCTATGGAGAAAGTCTGTACACACAATCAGCTGAGCATTCATGGCAGCACCAGCTGTCAGAAGTGTTTTAAGAAAGGTTGCATCATGTCTTCACAGCCAACCCCTCATATCTTTATGAGCACCTTTTAAAATGCAAGTAGCAGTTGTACAGATGTTTTACGCAGTACAGTATTATAAATTTTGTCTCACGCCTTACCATAGGTTGTGACTTTTTTCACATGCTGTGAAAATATTTGTCTCAAGTCATAAAGCAATTCAGAAAATTTCTTAACTTGCTCCAAAGACTATTTTTAAACATGAGGCCAATGATGTCGTGCAGGCATATTTTTATACATGAGTAGGCGTCAGCTAAATGCATATCTACCTGACTGGCTTTTCATACTCTTATTATTTCCATAGGACACATCCGGATCTCCGATCTCGGGCTGGCTGTGCACATCCCAGAAGGTCAAACTATTAAAGGCAGAGTAGGCACTGTAGGATACATGGGTGAGTAAAGGTGTGAAGGTGACCAGGAAAAGCGCTGGCTAGGATGGGGTTATAACCATGTTTTTTCTCTTAGCTCCTGAGGTGGTGAAGAATGAGCGGTACACATTTAGCCCTGACTGGTGGGCATTTGGTTGTCTACTGTATGAGATGATTGCGGGGCAGTCCCCTTTTCAGCAGAGAAAGAGGAAGATCAAACGTGAGGAGGTAGAGCGGTTAGTAAAGGAAGGCCAAGAAGAATATTCAAGCAAGTTTTCATCGGAGGCAAGGGATCTCTGCACTATGGTGAGTAAATTCCTGTTCTGTGTGGCCTTTCCATGATGGAGAAATGAAAGAACCTATAGCAGCCAATATAGAATCCTTCTAATATTTTTGTAACTGTACTAAATTGAAAGCTGAATTCTAGTTGGTGTTGGGAACAACATAAACTAGTGCATGCTCAGTATTTTTAAAGTAGTGCGCGATAGACTTAATAGACAAAGCTTTAGCACAAGAGTAAGGATCATTATTCAGTCACTTGACTGTAATTTTCAAATCTCTCTGGACTGTCACTTTTTTATAATAAAGATCATAATCCTAGTGCGTTCGTTTGTGAATTGACCCCAGTAAGGTCTATTTTACCTATATAATAGAAACATGATGCAGCTTCAGACATGTAATTCAAACATACTTTTTGTGTGCATCCATTAAAATTAGTCACATTGGAATTTCTATTCCTACACGTCAACTTTGCATCTTCTTAGGTTAGTGTAATTCTGGGCAACAGATACATTTAGGGCTTTTTCACTAGAGTAGGCGGGCTTCAGTGTTTTTAACTTAATGCTGACTCCAATGGAAATAATACTGCTCCTTTTATAGAACAAAATTGAGTTGTTTGTAGCAGCTAATCATGTGCCGGCTTTCATTTTCTAAACCGCATTAGGAACCATCTGCTGGAATCTGACTGGTGGCTGTGGGCAACTCCTCCAATGTTAATGACCCCGCTATGGCACATACGTAGTATTTTGTGAATATCTTGAGAAACGCTCTCAGGACTTTCATATCTGACTTGAGGAGGTATGTAGGTATGGTTAGCATCTGCAACGGCACAACCTTCATTGACCGGAAGCTCTGGTTTACATGGGTATTTGTTTGTTTGATTTTCTTCTGCATGTCACAGAAATAGGAGGATAAATAGGTTTTTGAAACGTGTGACCTGATCTAGATATCTATCAGCGGTTGTCGTAGAAGGCGCACCACTTCCTCTCCTTTTTTTGTTGTTTATATTTACCACTTGCTGTGGATCAATTAGGTTGTAGGTCTTTCTTTGTAAATTGCTAGTCATGAAAAAGTATCTGATCGGGGGGAGCTTTTATTAAGCATTTAGTTTGCAATTTTTCCCTGCATCAAAGTAAATTCTTGTGGTAATTAGCTATATAAAAAAGTAAAAGTAAGCTTATTGGAACGGCTAGCTATGTATGTAAAGATAAAAGGGAGATTGTATTGCAGAATAGGGCAGGGCATCTCTGCTTGGTACTATGAAGAGGGAAACTATGGGAGATGAGTCAAGCATGTCAAGTGCATTCATTCAGGTATTTAGGTGAAAGGGTATAGGACAGTGAAAGCATTTGTAATAGTGTTAGGTGATCTTGGTGACTAGCAGAAGTGTGAGGATTACCAGATTGGCTGGCCATAAATTGAAACACATTGGTAGGCAAATCTTAAACGTAAGTGTCTTAACTGTGTTTTTAGCCGTTTGCTCAGAGTTCCACTTTAATTTTATGGCACTAAAGCTAGCCATACACATTTAGATTTCCTTTGTTCAGAGAGAAATGGTGGTGGTTGGCTGCATTAGTTCTTAATTTTCAGGCTTTTTCTCTTATTTTTACCTGTTGATCATGCCAGTGACACACGTTCTGTCCTAGGGTGACAACTTTCATTCAACCTATTGTATCTACGAAAGAATGAAAGTGTTGTCACCTTAGGATAGGAAGTTTTATTAGAACTAAAGAACACCTCCCCCTCTCCTCATCTCTATATTCCACTGGGAAGATGCAAGGTAGTCCACAGAGAAAATGGTGAACAATGTAATTGATAACAGTCAGCAGAGGCAGAGAGTACAGGACAATGTCCTCTAACTAGATTTTTGGCAAGATTAACAGTTTGGGGTTTTTTTTTTAATTGTATAATTAACAGACCAAAAAGGAGCAAATCAGAGTTCATGGTTAGGGTTTGAAGGTACTTTGGATAAATTGATTACCCACAATTAAAGTGAACTTCTGGCAGTTCTGTACATACTTGAGCCTATTAGATGAAAGATAAGTGTATAGCTGCCTTATCTGGCAACCATAAACTGATATGTAATTGGTTATGTGCTATTGCGCACATGATTAAGCTTAACTCCATGCAAACAGCTAATATACAACTGAAATACACATATGTCAACTAATATCTTCTAAAGGAGTTCTAATTATCTTCAGCTATGTATGTGATTCCTATACCAGGTGACACAGGCAGGAGGGTGACACCACTTGCCCTGTTAGAGTTAAGGAATACAATGTTGTAATTTCCCCACCAATAGCCTGGTTATTGAACAATGAAATAGCAGAAACACACTAAGTCACCATCTCTGCTCTCTCAGCCTGTGGTAATGTTCCCTGTCAACATGTGAATACAGCAGAGCGTGATAAGCCCCTAATGATGCGCTTCCTCTCCCAGTCTCATGTGCAAGGCATAACAGGAGGATACTATCAGGAAAAATTGTTTACTAGTAGTTTAAAAAAGATTAACTGCTAAAGAAATACACAAATCTTTTAAATGGGTTTTCTTGATCATACATCCCAAGACACGGCAAGTTAGTTCTGGAACTATTGGGTTATGCATCAAATGGCGCAGTGGCAGATTATAGATGTAGAGATGTGCAGTAAGCTCTGGGGCCACAGAGCTTGACAACAGTTTGGGGGAGGTTCTGTTCCCTCTGGCTACAGTGTTTCTGCTAGCCCCTTTGCTCTGCTCCTTCTCTCCATCGATCCCCTCTTTAGGGTTCTCCTGTGCACCTCAGTAATGGCTGAATTTGTGGGGAAAAATCTCTGACCTAATAGAGTCCTCAGACCACTGATGGCACACGTGGACCTCCCTCTGAGAGTTCCACTCTGCCTTCCTATGTCTGCTTTTGCACTTCCTAAGGAAGACGATGAAGTAGACAGGGCTGTTTCCAGTTCTTTGATTCTCGATCTGAATATTCTCAATGGGATCCTGTGAGTGCCAAAGTTCTGTATGAACTCTATCATCACCTCCTTTCAGCTGGAAGCATCAATGGATAGCAAGTATGCATATTAGCACATCCCCATTTTTCCAGCCCATCAATGCTACCTGTTTTTTGTTGGTGGCATGCAACACTAACAATTGGTTGCCCTTTCATTTGGCCTGTCTTTAGGGCCTCAAGTCTTCGCCAAGGTGAGTGTCCCTATTTTGGATCTGCTTTGGCCTCCGGGAGTCCCCATAGTGGGGTACTTGCACAAACTTTTCCCCAGGGACCTGTTTTAGTGTTATCTTCCCTCATTCATCAGATAATACAAACCATGCAAAGCTTCAATGGGTCCTCAATCTCCAGAAGACAATGCTGGGACACTTGAAGTACCTTGAATTACCTGAGCCTAGTATTTGGACAGGACCCTGTACAGGATCTTCCTTCCCCCAGAAAATCTCTTACATGCTCAGATCTTTTGGTCCATGGTTCACCCATTTACGTTTACATGAAGGTGCTGGGCTTGATATTGGCCTTTTTTGAGGTAGTCCCCTGTGCTCAGTGTCATTCCAGGCTTTTGTAGGTCAGCATTCAGGTTTTGTGAGACAAGCAGGCTCAGTTCCTGGACCTCCTAATTCACTTGCCAACAACGGCCAGGCTTGTTCTGGTTTGGCGGATCTCCAACTCGTTGATGGAATCACAGAAATCCTTGCTACAGATGGTCTGCAAAGTAGTCATGATAGTTTCCAGCCAGTCAGGTTGGGGCGGAGTCCTGGGGAACCGTTTAGTTCAAGGTACCTGGTCAGCAGAGGAATCTTCACTCCCAATCAGCATCCTAGAGCTCTGGACGATTGGGCTGTCCTTCAATGCTGGACCCCTCCATTACAGAGCCACTGAAACAGGATTTTCAGCTTTTGTCTTACATCAACCATCAGAGAAGCACCAGAAGTCGAATGGCTTGAGCAGAATTTCATGTTCCAGGCCCTGTCCACCTTGCAAATCCCAGGAGTGTAAAATTTGCAGGCAGACTTGAGCAGTCATTAACCTCTGGACCTAGGAGAATGGTCCCTTCACCTGGAGATGTTTTTGGCCCTTTGTTGCAGGTGGGGGACACTGGATGTGCATCTCCTTGCATCCAGGTTCAGCAATAAAGTAGACAAGTTTGTCACTAGGATCATGGATCCCTTGCCTTGCCTTCCTCACAAGATCAAGACTGAGGACACTACAGTGATCTCCATTGCTCCCAACTCGTCCCGGAGACACTGGTACGGAGATGTAGTCAAACTCCTGGCAGACTCCAAGGAATGTTACTCTACCCTGCTTCTTAATTGCTGTCTTTAATGGCCTGGCCTGGCCAGAGGCTTTTTGGCTGCTGTTTTTCCTATGCTTCTGAATTTAGAAAGTCAGCCTCCTGCAAAGTCTACTATCACAGCTGGAAGGCTTATTTGGCATAGTTTTGAGCAAAGATGCTTTATTCCACGAAGTACTCCATGGGACACATCCCATTCATTTTAATGGTTCTGTTTGCTGTGTCCTCTCCCTCTGGTTTACTGCTTTTGGACCTCCCATTGGTTCCAGAATGAACTCCAGGTGTCCTGCAATGTATGTTTTAAGAAAACAGGATTTTTTAAAAATCTTGCCTGTAAACGCTGTTATTTGCAGTGCACAATAGGACATAGGACCCTCCCCTTGTTTTTTTTCGTGATCCACTCTTGTACTTCTTACTAAAAAACTAAGTACAGGCTGGGAATGGTAAGATAGCTGCAGCACTCTTTGGTTCCAGAATTAACTCCTTGTGACTTGTAACGTACTTCAAGAAGCAGATTTTATAAGCAAGACAAAAATCCTATTTTCTTATTTCTGCCTGTAGTTCAGCTTTAAATGAGCCTTCGTATTCTATAGATATTTGCATTCTTCAAACCTTTACCCATGCCTCACTGTCACATAAGCAGTAGCATTATGTTTTTTGGAGTTGGCTTTGGATTGCTATCAGATGTGTGTAGCGATACTATGGTACGTGACTACAGATGCATACAGTATTGATTTCTTTATAGAAGTATAAGCTTTGATTGGCACATCAGAAGCCTAGCAGTGATAAATAAGAAGTATACTGTAGAAGCCTCCCACACACCCATACTTTTTGTTTCAGTATGAATAGGTGTCATGTTGGTTTTCAGTTCTCAAATTTTCTTTTTTTCTTTTTTTTCCCTACACAGCTTCTATGTAAAGATCCTGATCAGCGATTGGGGTGTTGTGGTGGAAGTGCACAGGAAGTAAAAGAACACCTTTTGTTCAGGCATATAAATTTTAAGAGACTTGAAGCTGGAATACTAGAACCCCCATTTAAGCCAGATGTAAGCATAACATTTTATTTTCAACACTTGAAGAAAGATCGAATTCAGTTATGTGAACAGGGAAGGTTTCTCTAGGCTTCCTTGAGTTTTCTGCTGGTCATGGGACCAATAAGAGACTTTTCATTATGCGTTGTGTAACTCCTTATGTAACCTTGTTATTCTCTGTTTATGCTATTTTTCAGCCTCAGGCAATTTACTGCAAAGATGTCCTAGACATAGAACAGTTCTCAACAGTGAAAGGAGTGGAGCTAGAGCAAATCGACAGCGACTTTTACCACAAGTTTGCCACTGGTTGTGTGTCTATACCGTGGCAAAATGAGGTAAGTCAAACTAGATATTGATGTAAGGATTGCAGTAGGATAACCAGTATTAGCCATTGATTTCTTGGTTTTAAGCATAGGAGATTGCATGCCGTTTTTTCAACCTTTAAAATGTAGTTCCTCGTTTGCAGTCATATTTGAGGAAACCCACTTTGTCCCAATTTACACAGCATACCTAAAAATAATCTTTAAAATTTTTTATTTTTCTAGTTGTTTCTTTGGAGCAGACCTTCAAGCAAACTGCAAGCTACTCTGAACAATTTCAAAGCAAAAGTTTCCCTCATTAGCATACAATGCAGATCCTAAACTTCGCAATTTTTAACCTCTTTGTTAGGACTGACCATGTTCAAATCTAGTTTACAACTAGAACACTTTAAACTAGTGTAAATACACTTTAACTACCTGCTGTCCTGCCGTTGTAATTAAACGGCCGGACAGCGGCTTCTTGAGGGCGGGTGGGCGTCTTTAGACGTCCTATCCTGTTCCGCTCGTGCCCGCCGCTAGGAGGCGCGCACACGCGGGAAACGGGCTTTGAATGTAAACAGCCAGCGATGGCTTTTTACATACAAGCGTTCAGAAGTCTGTAGAGACGCCCGATCGCTTGTAATATGCGGTCGGGTGTGCGCCCCCCCCCCCTCCGTCCCCGCCGCTGCTGGCGATCCCGGGCTCCACTGTTCCCGGTTTGAGCCCGGAACCAGCACAGCAGCTCTGCGGCCAGAGATGAAACGGAGCTCAGTACTCGAGCTCCGTTTGATCTCCTATTCTGAATGCAGGCAGTGATGTGTATTACATCACTGCCTGCATTCAGTGTCACTCTCCGGTACAGAAACTGGAGAGAAGCTGGTGAAGAAGGTCTCTGCTTCATCAGCTTCTCTGGGGGTCCCTAGGTGACATTAGGGGTCTTAAAGACCCCTGATGTCTTCATAAAGAGGACCTGTCACTGCAAATTGGCTATCACATAGGGAGCTTGTTTTCTCCCTATGTGATATCCATAAAGTTCAGTGGGAAAAAAAAAAAAAAGGTTTAACCTCTCTCAGGTCCCATAGATCTAAGGCCTTTATGCAAATATCCTCGTCCCACCCATAACACGTCAGCTCTGACCGCTCTATCACCCCTCTAATCCATTCAGTGACCCCCGATTTCCTACTGCCTACTCCCATGTTAACATCCCTTCAATCCTTGCCTAGATATTCTCCTACTCACCCCCTCCCAACTTGATTATCTTCTGTTCTGATTTGAATGTCAATTGTACTATTATATGCAAACATGGCCTCCATCAGGATTAGTTACCCGCCTAACATTACCAGTATTGCTTGTATATTGTTTGAAACTAGTCCATTTTTATATACTTGCTGTCGAGTGTTATCTCGAGAATATGTTTGTTTTACTTTCATATGTTAATAAAAACTACATGCTGAAAAAAAAAAAAGGTTTAAAAAAATGTGTTACTAAAAAAATTAAATTAAAAATTACATATCAAAGCAATAAAAAAATTAAAGTCCCCCGCCCCCACATGCACACGCAAACATGTGTCAAGCCTGCCTACGTGCGAAAACGCCAATTACATCCATTGCGCTGCACATGTTACATATCGCCGCGAACGTCGGAATGAGAGCAATAATTCTAGGGTCATTTGTCACTGATAACACTAAACTGATGAGCGGTAAAAGCTTTTAAATCGTCGGTTATTGTCAATTTTGTGTATGGTATTTTTTTGCGATTTAACGGGTGCGCGCAATTTTAAAGCTTGACATGTTTGGTGTCTATTTACCCGACGTGACCCCGTCTTTTATATTTTACCAAAAAATTGGGTAATAATAAATGTTTTATAACATAACGTAGGGAGAACAGGTTTTTTTTCAAAAATGTCGGTACTTTTTTTTATTATGCAGTAAAAAAAAAAAAAACTATAGTGGTGATTAAATACCACCAAAGGAAAGCTCTACCTGTCCCCAAAAAAATGGTATAAAATTAATTTCAGTACAGCGCTGCATGACGGAATAAATGTCAGTCAAAGTACTGCAGCGCTGAACACTGAAAAATGGCCTGGACAGGAAGGGGGGTATAAACAGCAAGTGGTTAAAGGGTAAACTTGGCTGTAACGACTGAAAGTAGTAATATATGCTAAAAATTTCTTTCAATAATAAATCCAGTTTAAACAAATATACATTGCACAGCTAAGTATTTCTTAAAATGTTTGCCGAAAATCACGAGACAGCAGTACAGTCTCCACCATCTGTCCAACTAGCATGAAGAAGTAATCAACTAATGCTGGTTAACATTATATTAAAGCAAATATAAGACACACAAATTAATGCAGCTTGTAATTATCAATAAATCATTAAAATATGTTTAATACAGTCAGTGTAAGTATCTCAATTTGACCAGGTAGGTCAATATCAGCCTCTTGCAGTCTCTGTATAGCAGAGCTGAAGTGTGACAGGAACATGGGGTACAAGGAACCAGTCAGTTCATGCAATGACGAGAAGCATGCTAATAGGAGGAGAAAGAATGGTGACAGAGAGATGAGCTTATCACTGTGCAACTTCTCCTCTCACTGTCCAGTCTCGGGCTGTAATGGGTCCAGGGCAACTGTGGGTTGTATGATTCTGGTCATAAGATTGAAGAAATCTAGTGGCAGAAAAACCATACTGGAAGGGAAATCTCTGGATTCAAGCTGACTATTGCAGCAAAAGCTTCTTTTTTTTTTAATGCGCTTTTTATTTTTATCTTCTGCTTCAAATGTACTTTTGCTAACCACCATACTGCTACAGTCAGCCTGGAAGAGATAGTTCTAGGAGACAGTCAGGTGTGCCACAGTGCACATGAACTGACAAGAACATTTTGACAGGAGGGGAGAGCAGAGAAATGACTGGTAACTGTCCTGCTGCTGTGCCTTCATTCTCCTAATCATCAGTCTTGCTCTGCAGTATGGTAGGGCTGTATATGTTTCAGGACTTGGGCATAAAAGCCTTTTCACATAAAACAACTGTCTTGTGGGTTTTTTTAATGGAACCCTAACAATTTACTTGGCTGTTTTTCTGGAATTCAGCTTTTAATTGCTTTGGCTGCAGCCATGCTGCCTTGGCCCTTGTTATGTCAAAAAGTCATACAACTGGTGCACACCTCCAGCCTCCTGTATTTTGCAGTATTGTCACTCTCAATCTATCACTGTTGTTAAAGATAGGGAAGGTCTGATAACAAAAATGTGTTTATACACTGGACAGAAATTGGAATTTATTAGCTGCCTGTGCTCTGTTTTAGATGATCGAGACCGACTGCTTCAAAGAAATTAGTGAAGTGCCCATGGATGGACCTATCCCACCTGATCTGGACTGGAGAGGTCTTCCTTCCCCACAACCTAAGAAAGGGCTGCTGCAACGACTCTTCAGCAGACAGGTGACGGGAAAGGGAATGTTAGAATTTATACTGGGGTGAGCAGGGCTGAAGCAAGTGTTGGTACTGTTGAATAATGGCTATATCCTAGTCTGCATTCTGGAACCAAGTACTTTCATGTTCAGGACAACGGTCTCATTTTATAGAGCTGGATAAATTCCACGATCTAGGAAGATAATGATTCTAAATTGTAAAGCTGGTGCAAAAGATTAAAGCTTTTTCTTGTAATATTATTGTTACATTACTGCATGTCTCATTTTGTCTGGTCTGGAATACATTGAAATGCATAAAACACGCATACAAACACATGCAAACGCACCTGAAAGCCCATTTTAAGCTGAAAAAAAGCCCAGCTCCAGAACGCGGTAAAACACAATGCACTGCGTTCCAGATCTGGTCCGGAAAATGGTGTGAACCTGCCCTGAAACTGTCTCCTTTTCATGTTTAATATACATTGGGAAAAAAAATGAATATTGTACTTGTACTTCTGCATATCTTGGGGTACTTTTTTTTTACACCTTTGTGTTTTGGAATACGTGTGTTCTATGCATGTTTACATATGTATTTCAGTGAATTTTTTTGCAGGGTGTTTATGGTGCATTTTGCATATGTTGCATTTTTTAAATGAAAGAGGAAGTGACCAGAGGGTTCAGTTTGTTCTGTCAACCTTTTAACAAACTGCACTGCACAAATATGAAGACCAGAATGGTTTACATTTTGTTATGTATTTTAAGTGCACATTGAACACCTAAAAAGCAGAGGGGTACATCCTTATAAAGACATGCTGGCTGCATTTTGTACAAATTTCCACCATAGATTTATTTTTGCAGGTTGGACATTTGTAGAAAATGCAGCTGGCAAGGTGTACTAATATACACTGACATTTTGCTGTCCATAGAAATACACAAATAGAACTCATGCATTAGAGTGATACCTTAGACAGAGCGTAGAATTCCCAGTAGGACTATACTGATAGACCCCAGTACTGTCATGTGCTCCTCCACATCTGAAAATACTGGATATTTCCTTCTGTCTCCATCACTGAACATAGTAGCAGGGAAGTAAAGGTAAATGTATGTGTGTGGGGGGTATATAGAGAACTACAACAAAAATCTGCGCTTTGCCCTAAGCCAGTTGACATGTTTAGTCGCATAGGCTATTCCACTATATTTGTTCTGACTGTGTTTTGTTTTTTCCCGCTCCAGGACTGTTGTGGTAACTGCAGTGATAGTGAAGATGAGCCAACTCGCCTATAGCTCTGTGGGACTGCAAAATAATCGAGTTGAACCAGTTTACAGTTTTTTTTTGTTTGTTTTTTTTTTGCACACTTATTACCACATATTCCCATTGCAGAAAGGCAGTTACAACACAGTGCTACATGAACTGGGCACCAGTTGTCTGCTAAGGGAACTGTCAAAAATTTTATGTATAAATGGAAATCTATAAATATAGGAATGTATATTTTCAGCGTTTTGCCCTAGTGGCTTAATTAACTCCTTCCCTGGCTGCCATAGGCCAAAGGACTGCACAGGCCTCTCAGGAAGGACTGGCGAAAGGAAACCACAGAATATTTCACTTTGTCCTTTCTACCTTTTTGTGCTAAGAGATTTTTTTTATATTTGTTTAAAGTTTTTATTTTTTTTACTTCTATATAGGAATACATAGGGTATTTACCACAGTCCTCACTTCAAACTCCATTGTAAGTTAAACCTCACAGTTGGATATATTATGTTTTGTCTTTTCCATGTTATGTCAAGCTAAAAATGGATGTATAAGTAGCCCAGTATGTGAAAAACTACTTTTAAGCATTTAGGTGTGTCATTTCAAGGCAGATGATTAATACTTATTTGGGCCACACTTTGCATTATGGGTACGACCTAGAGACGCTTGCATGGTGGTCCTTCAATTGCTGGAAGGGGCTGGTTTTAGAGGGTGATGGCACACTGGCGCTTCCTATCTAGCAGGTATGCTTAGGACCTATTTTTGAAGAGCTTAACTGCTACAGACGATTTTCAGAATTTAAAAGGGTCAGTGCTTGTTCAGCCTAGAAAAGGGTCATATACTGTAGGTGCCAATAGCAACCAATTTAATGTTATATTTATTTTCCTTTAACCGCTTTAAATTATTACAAGGTGAATATGATTGGTTGCTATGGTTCTAAGAAGTCGTTAACTGCTGTTTGTACGGCCTTATTTAACACAATAGTCACTAAAAAGCCCAATGTAATTATAGGAGAACTGCAAGCAAAATTGGCAAGTAAATAGATGTTTACTCCTATTTATTAATGTTCTTGGTAATGCTGCTTTTTAAAAAAAAAAAAAAAAATGTTTCCTGCTGCTGGCAGAACATGAAGCCTTCTTTTGTTTTAGTTCACCAACTAGCAAGCAAAGGGACCTAGCAATTCCTGCTTTCAAGATGTAAAGACAAAGGCCTTCGTTATGATTTTTCTAATATATGTAGCAACCACCCCATGCAACTATCATGTTGGGCCCTGCAAAATCTAGATTAGTGTAAGACAACATCTCCATGACTTGCTGTATAAGCAGGTCCAGCATACAGCAGGTCCAGTTGCCTTGACTTATTTTTTTACAGATATACTATGGCCTGGATAAATGAGATCCTTCACAGACACATCTCCATGAGTTAGCTACAACAACCAGTACATTTCCATCCAGCAGCAGCGCACAGAAAACTACATAGACGTTACCATTATGTATATCTTTCTGCTTGCTTTTATTTTCTTGGCTGGCATTCTTCTTTACAATACTGGGGCATGAGTCTGCTGTACCATGGATGTTAAAAATATAATAAGAATAGGAGTAACAAAAATTATTAAGGACAGATTTAGGCATAGTCACTTCTTACATTTCCAAAGGTCCAAGCATTGTATTTTGAAGACGAGCATGCTTTCATTGTTCCACGCTAAATTGGAATGTGTATAAAATGTCACTGTTGATGCTGCTCTTTAAGCGCCTGTGTGCCACCCCTAGAATTCTGTCCCCTCGGTGTCTATGCACTGCTCCTTTTTACATTTCTGTTCTTAGGAAAAATACATTGAATTGCATTGTCACTATTTTATTGTGTAGAAAAGCAGTGAAGCACAAATCTCTCATAGCAATTTCACATATAGAATTACCACCGTAAAATATCTCTGTTTTACTGAAAAACGTAAGAGTAGCATGGCTCCCGGGAGCTTGGCTGGTGCCTAATACCCTGTGTCTGCATGTCCTTCCAGCAGGCTGGAGGGGAACTGGCTTATAAGTGAGCAGAATTAATAAATCTCCTCTTCTGTTCTCTGAGGACAGCAGGCTGGATGCCTTTTTCCTTGTACTCGTTTATCATAGCACTACTACCGAACTGCACTGCTGCAATGTCACCAAAATGCCTGGATATTTTGTTTCTCCTTTGTAACATGTCTTTGTTGATTTTATACATTTTTGTTTTATAAAAAAAATTCAGACTTGTTCATGCGGTCCGTGTGAATTTCTTAAAGCAACTAGATGCCACTGTTTGTGTTTTATGTCTCTATTTAGTGCAGCTGATAGAATGTTTAGATTTCAGTTTGTATAAAATGTATTTCAAGGCTGCCATCTAGGGGTGACTTTGTAGTATAACTACAAGGCTCATTTGCAAAATTTAATTTCTTTGTGCCTGTTTTACTATGTACCACCTCTCTAGACTAGGACTAGACATTATGTGCATTGTTTACTCACATTTAGTGATTGGGGAATTGTTACCTCTGGGACAATGACTCCTTATCAAACCTTCTACATAGTATCACCATACACAGACATGCATAGTTGCACTCCAGAACACAATGCCATAGTCGGACACATTTGTTAAAGAAGAACTCTGGGTAAACATTTTATTAACCCTTGCAGTGGGGCTACCCCCGCACTGCAAAGGTTAACTGCTCGTGTTTGCCTAGGGCAGTGATGGCGAACCTTGGCACTCCAGCTGTTTTGGAACTACAAGTCCCATGAGGCATTGCAAGGCTCTGACAGCCACAGACATAACTCCCAGAGGGAGATGCATCTTGGGATTTGTAGTTTTGGCACAGCTGGAGTGCCAAGGTTCGCCACCACTGGCCTAGGGTAAAAAAAGGTTATACTCGCCCGATCCTTGGAGCCAGCCTGCTGTGACATCTCTCTCTCCTGCCTACTGCAAGCAATGGTATGTCCCGAAGATCAGGTGGGTATAACTTTTTTTTTTTTTCTCCCCTAGGCAAAATGGAGAAGCTTGCCCTTGCAGCACGAGATAGCCCTACTGCAAGAGTTAATAAAATGTGTGCCCGGAGTTGTTCGGGGTTTTTTTTAGAAATTAACATCTTAATAAAAGTTTTTTATTGTTAAACATACCAGAGCAAAAAAGACCACAAATTTAACAAAAATCAAGTACAATGATATTGCAATATCACCTAAATATGTCCAAGCAAGGTTATCCATGAATACAGATGAACCTGCACCAAATATGGGTACCAAATGTAGACATAGTAGTTATAAAGAGCTTAGAAATTAAAGATAAGGAATGTCTTATACATGCAGTGGCGGA
>NW_017306355.1:1676998-1705954 GCF_000935625.1 Nanorana parkeri | reverse complement strand
CGCCCCCCCCGAGAAAATTGCCGTTCCTTCCCTCCACCAGGGCCAGTACCTCTCTCTGCCCAGTCACATCTCTGTACCGCCGCTGTCTCGCCAATCTCGGTGCTCTCAGTGAAGTCCCCGCTCCTCGGCTGCTAACATCCCCAGGTTCAGGACTGAGTTCGGCTGAGTGAGCTGGCGAGGGGTGCGTGCGCACTTGCTTCGGTGCTTGTGTCTGTCACAGTCACCTGAGAGGACAAGGCAGCGGCCGGGGGAATAGACGATGTGGGGTGGCATACGTAGGGGTGCACAAGTAAGTGGAGCTATGGCCGGTAGTGTTGCACACAGCCTTCTCTGCTCTGTTCTGCAGGGAGGAAAGACCTGTGTTACTACTGTCTCCCAGACTGCTGCGGCTCCTGGGCTTGTCAGTGTCACCTGGGGGAATCTGAGCATGAAAAGGGAATCCGGAGGACAAGGCAGCTCCTGGATATATACACCTATACTGCACTGATCTTCTCCTGAGAACATGGGGCATCTGCACTTGTAGTCCTTGGGGGTGCTTGGTGTCACCCACTGCTTGTTGTGCCAACATATCCCTCAGATGAGCACATGGTGAAGCCTGAAAAAGTTTCAGCTGGGCATGCACTGATCTGAGTATCGTTATTGGTGCCAATACTGGGCATGTTTACGAGTAGGAGTACTTGTAAAAATGCCCCTATGCAAAATACTAATACCGACGCTTTAAATTTTTACATTGATATGGCTGTGTTAGGTCCCACTCTTGCTGGGGACCTTTCGGCAGCCTTCTTGGGAAGCTGTTCTGCTGCCCCCACATCTCCTCCTCTGGGGACTCTCTACACCCCTTCTGAGACCTTCCGCACACCTCCTGAGAGCCTCCGCACACCTCCTGACAGCCTCCGCACCCCTTCTGAGACCCTCCACCACACCCCTCCGCCTGAGACATCAGACCCGCAACCCAGAGCAGAGCGGCAGCACAGAGTATGTAGCAAATTCATATACTATGATTCTGTTGTATAATGTTTTGTTGGGATTTGTAGTCCTCTATAGCTGATGGTATTTTTCTGCATTGCTGCATAATTTATTTCTGTGATTTGTAGTCCTCTATAGCCAGCGCCATTCTGTATTGCTGCATAAAGTATTGCTAGGATTTTTAGTCCTTTATAGCTGGTGTTATTTTGCATTGCTGTATAATGTATTGCTGGGATTTGTAGTCCTCTATACAGTGGCAGAACTGCCAGGGTCACAGCCTAGCATTGCGCCACAAAGCTCCACAGCAATAAAACACAGTAATGTGCAGTGTAGATGACAGACCCATTTTAATAACGGTAATGTGCCAAATGTTTGGCAGAGATTCCAAAAGTGCACACAAAAGTGGTAGCATGTGTAAAAAAAGGCACAATTGCGGTTATACATAACAAACAACTGCAACGTAAGGTATTAGTGCAATAATCTGTTCTGTAAGCAACCCCTTATTTTCTGGCATTGCCCCTCCCGAGACTGGACACTACAAAAGTTGGAGAATTGCAGTTTGAAATAAGAAAAATAGGAAAAAAAAGATGAAAGGGGGAGAAGGGAGCATATAGGGTGATCTACCCCGAAATCCGCTAAGGAGGAAAAAAAATCTATAATGGGAAACACGGAACAGAAAACATTACACATAACAGGACGAGCTCTGTTCATCTCCTCTTCACCTAAAACTTGAAACTTCTTCTTTAACCAGTTGACATCCATGCCAATGCTGCAGTGCCGTCCGTCCGTTTTTTTTACTACGGGAGGACGGCAAGTGGTTAAAAGAGAACTATGGGGTGACCTTTTTATCCCATCGTTCTCTTTAGGGTCACGGGAGGGCATATACTAACCTCCTCCCGTGACCCAAAGCTCAGTATATAGTGGGATATTGCCCGCTCTATACTGAGAGCGCTGCAGCCGGGACGGATCCAGACAATACTGTTGAGATCCACCCAGCTGACTCATTGACAGTGGGTTCTGCCTATCTAGAGGCAGATCCAGCTGTGCCCGCCCCCTCCCCATTCGTTCCTCCAGTCGGAGCTGGAGGATCGGAGAGGGGAAATCCCTGCGGGGAGCGGTGACTGACAGTCACCGCTGTTTGCAGGGAGATGAGCGGTAAGTGCTCGCTCACTTACCGATCTATATAGAATTGATGTGTGACAGTTTCACACGTCGGCTCTAACTATGAGGATTAATGGAAATCAGTCACCTCATCGTTCTCCTTTAAGTGTATCTGGGTTAGCATAGTCATAAATGTGGGCATTGACATTAGTTATTGTTACATCCCACCTTTCCTCACTTACCTTAAAGTGACATTAAACCCTCAGATTTTTTTACATAAACCAATACTGTAATGTGTGACTTACTGTAATCCATGGTAGTTTCCCTTCTCTATGCTGCTCTTCCTTTTAAATCCTTATCTCTTCTCATGCTTGGGGAGAACTTCCCTTTTGTTGCTGAGTGTCTCTTCCTGTAGCGCTGGCTCAGGTTGCAAACCTGCACACAGAGACCATGTATCCATTCCAGAGACAAGGCAGTCTGCAGCAAAACGGAAGTTCTGCCCAGCATGAGAACAGATACAGATTTAAAAGGAAGAGCAGCAAAGAGAAGGGAAACAAACATGGATTACAGTAAGGCACACATTACAGTATTTGTTTATGCTAAAAAAAATCTGAGGGTTTAATGTCACTTTAAGTGCTACTAAACATCAAACTACTAAATTGCCACAAATGGCATACACAGAATTGTAATGTATCCACACCAGTGTAGAACATGAGATTACATTACATGTAACCCGTGTAAAAGCCAATTAAGCTCTGTTCACTTTGGATTTGTGGAAGCAGTAAAATGGCAGTTGCTAGTTTCCTCTGTACAAAATGTCAGGTTTCTGTTTGAAAACATTACCTCCCATATTCATTTTAAATATATTCTGTTGTGGTAACCACATAAAAGTGTTGTATTTTCACTCATAAATGTGTAGCTGCATGTGGCTTAGGCTAGGGTTACACAGGTAATTAAATAACCGGTAATGAGAGCTATAACCACACGGTGGCAGTCGTCCTATTTGCAACAATTAACCAACACAATGAATAAGGTGCTTATGAGATGACTGTAGCTAAATCTTTTAGAATAGAGACTGAATCGCCCAGGTAGCTCCAGACAGAGGTTGTATTGCTTAGCTGCATGAAGTTTAGGCTCGAGCCACACAGGTGATTTTCAGTAGGTTATCCCTGCTGCTAAAATCTCATCAGATTAATCTCAGTTTATATTTTATTACTTTTGATGTGAGTTGCTACACACAAGATTTTCAGTAGTGCAATTGAGCAACCAATCTCCCACTCCTGCACAATGCTGCAATCTAATGCCTTAGCAGAAACAATTAGCATTTGAACTCTTCTCTTCTCCTCCATAGACTTTAATAAGAGTTGGAGATTAACCACTTCAACTCTTCCGCTTGCATAAGTCTTATAAACCAGATTTCTGCTATGGGCCTGTGTATTTGGTAATAACTTAAGATAAAGTAATGCATTAAGTTTTTTTTTTTGTTTTTTTTCTGGACAAACAAGGCTTTCATTTGGTCATATTGTTTGCAAAACATTTTATTTTCTATGCAATCTACAGCAAAAATTAAAAATGCATTTTTTTTTCTTATTTTGGCCACTAATAGTTACAATATACTGTTACTGTGGATAAAAAGAAACAATTTTATTCTATAATTTATCCTGTTCATATGCACATTTGTGGCACAAAGCATTGCAAATATCTTTACAAATGAAATAAAGACAATTTTTGCAAATTTGCTTTTTTTTTTTAATGGGACACATGGGGAAAAATACATTTACAAACAAAACCTAATAAAAACAGGATAAAAAACTAAAATATTAGTGGTTTAAAAAAATAGCAGACACAGTGGAATGCAACATAAAAATTTGCAACTACCACCATTTTATTCTATAGGGTCTTGGCATTCAGAAAATATATAATGTTGGGGGGTTTTAAGTAATTTTCAGGCCTAAAATGTGGAATATAACATGGGTACAAAAAATGAAAAAAAGGCCTCAGTCATGAAGGGGTTAAGGACTGATTAGTGTTCACTAAAGGTTAATGAGGGGTTTATTGGAATACATTTTTTTTTTATTTTTAAAAAGGTTGCTTTAACTGACATAATATGCAAATCAAAACTCGCCCCTTTGATTTGCAAATTAATAAAACCGTAAATACAGAGTAACAAAAATGTTTCTTTTGTATCTGTAAATCGATGATGAACAGTGTTTACTGTCCATTTTTGACAGCAGTGACTAGAGCTGGTTGTTGTTTTGCACAGCAAGTCCTGGCTGTAATTTTAATAGTCCGGAATTGCTGGTAAAAAAGACGGTGATATGGCGGCGGGGGTATTGAGGCCGGGTTAGTGGCATGCTACATCCACCCTGTCTACTTTGGTGAAGTTGTACAAAAGCATGTCCAAGGTACAAAACTGGTTACTCATTTATCTGTCTCTAATTTAGGAGCTATCTTGGTGATTTTATTACCTATTTAAGTATACCCCATCACATTGATCTCAAAAGTCTCATCTCCTAACAATCTACTGAAGTAACATTACTTAGCAATTTTTGCAGCCTCCAAGATAAACAACTCCAAGATAAACAACAACAAAAAGACCATGTAGCCGTAGCCTTACTTCTTGTTGATGAAAACCCTATTTGCAACAAATGGAAATCTGTTTTGCAACTGAAACTATAGTTAACAATACATTAACGTGGCACTTGTTTGAATGGAATGTTTTGCAGGTAGCTGAGGCCTAACTGCATGCAAAACTTCAGAAACTTTTTCTAAAATGTACATGATGTGGCAGGATTTACAAGAGAATATTTGGGGGATAACTTCCTTTTGTGGAGTTGCATCTCCATAAATATAGCAAAGGCAATGCCGCAATTCTACTGTCTAGATCAGGATTTCATTTATGTTTAAAAACTGGATTATTCCATTATGCTGTGAATTCCAGTGTGGCCCACATCAGCCAGAATATAATTATATGATTCTATTCCCTTTAGCTTAATTTCCAGTTGGATTATCATGTGCTGAATTAATATTTCCTTTGTTTATATGACATCAAAATATTACACAATGCTGTAATTAAGAGATGTTGATGATGTTCATTCAGTGCAGTTAATAAACTCATCCTAGATACTGAAAATAGATAATATTACTGTTTTAGAAGCGAGGATGTTTTTCAGCATTGCACCAGGGATGATTAGTTTATCTCGCGAATATTGTCTCCATGAGACTTTATTTTCTTTCTTTATGAAATTAGTAAAAAAGATTGCATACAACCAAACGGAACATTTTTTACTTTTAAGTGTTTTGTTAATGGGTTTTTTTTAGGGCACAGCAAATATGGTAGCTGCTTAGATCAATTTAGAATTGGCAAAGGAAAAGGTGCACATAGGCAGGGCATTCCGAGGAACACCACACAATTCCCCAACACACATTCCAGATAACACAAAGAAAAACAATGAAACTGTCAACAGTGCAGATTAAAAGCAATGTACATTTGCAAATACATGTGAGGTGTCAAGGCATTTGTGTAAGTTGTGGTCCCTAACTAAATTATCTGAGCTCCCAACTTGGGACATACACTGCCTGGTCAAAACAAATATTTCATTGGCCCACCTTTAGCTTTGATTGCGGCACGCATTTGCTGTGGTATCGTTTTATAAGCAATGTCACAACATTTATTTTCATCCAGAGTTGCATTAATTTTTGACCAAGCCCTTGTAGTGATGATGGGAGAGTGGGACCACTACGTAACGTCTTCTCCATCACATCCCAAAAACTCTCATTGGGGTTAAGGTCTGGAATCTGTGGTGGCAAATTCATGTGTAAAAATGTATAGATGTCTAATTTGGTTGTAGGCACAGGACTTCCTAGACATACTTATACATACAGTATATGAAAGTGCATGGTTATTTTCTTAGGAGGAAGTCCAGACTTTTTAGCCTTTCTAGATGTTCCCTATAACATAGCAAATCACTATTCAGTTCAGTTCCACATTAAGATTAAGTAACAATACTGTGCAATATACGGAATACAAAATTCCCCAGAAGTCTCACCATTTTAAGATGCTTCTGAGATCATTCAGAATTCATGACTGGTGCATTTACCTGCTTCAAGCAGGGTTTGCATTCCTACTTGTAGGAGACTTGTATGAAAGTGCAAAACCCATTGGACGCAAACAACAGCTGTAGGCACAGTCCCACAGCACAGTAAAATGTAATGATATTTATATCGCCCATGTTGGTGCCAAGCTCTGCTCTCCAATCATTAGGGAGCATCAGTAGTGCTGATTTGCTCTGCCTTAGCAGGCATTTTGGACCACTGCTTCCACATAGGGAGACCTGTCAGCATTCTGGCAGGAGATCGGCTTTTCTACATTAGTCTAGTCTGTGGCTGCTGTATAAAAAAAAAGAAATTGTAAGACATTTTGTTTTGTTCTGTTGAGCTTGAAACTAGCCTCTAAATACATCACTCATCCAACTTGTATATGGGGTTTTCTTACACAGCCGAGTAATACTAGTATCCCAACTCTGAAAAATAAATGGGTAACATTCAATGTTTATGCAATCTACCCAAGAAATATAAAGACTGAATACAGTTTATTAAACGCACAATTAACATAAAATTAATTTGAGTTAATGGTTCTCCGTTCCAGTTTAAACAGCGCGGCTTATACCAGCATTGTAGCCACATTGTAGATTATTTATTGCTCGAAGAAAACTACACGCACTTTATACTTATTTGTTATACCAAATGTTTTCCTAGCCAGTGGTAAAGCATCAAGAAGTATTTTTTCTCCATGGTGAACCGCATGAGCCCTAACAATTCCACATAAGTCGTATGTGTTCATATTGTAGCTATAAAACAAAAATCCTATTTTCTGAGCAATGCTTATGAGGATACAAACAATGGAGGGAACACAAAAACACTCTTGGGATAATTAGCCGATACATGGCTTTCTCACTGAAGTTTCAAAAGAAGTATCTAGCATAAACACACTTGGCAACACCTTATTATAAAAATCAGGCCAGTTCTGATCGATATAAGCATTTCCTCAATCCACATATATGTGGACAAAGGGTGAACTAAGAGGCAGGAGGGACGGCAGTGAACACGTTGTCTTCCCCTGTAAACACAGGTTCACTTAAAAGAATAAGCCTGCTATCAGCATGTGTTCTTGTCTTTGTCTCTTCCCTGCAGTAACTGCTCCCAGCCACCACGAGAGGTAACTGAAGGGAAGAAAAGACATTGTATAGAAATCCATGAGTAGTCCTCTCTTCTTCCTTTTAGCAACCTCTAGTGACAGCTGGAAAAAACTGCTTCAGGAAGAGAATGATAGCCACTCTGTAGCAAGGTAATATGTTATTATTATTTTTTTAAAGCGGGAAAAAAATACCCCTCCTGCCATCTGTACCACTGATCTGTGTTCTGTTGAAGAACTACCACTACAGGAACATTTTCAGCGTTTCACACACTTTTCGGAAAGGGAGATGTCCTGTCCCTTACTGCATGCTGTTTCTTTCATCTGCCAATCCCTATTCCCCTGTCACGTTATGTCCTGCAGTGATGGAACCACAAAACCCGGGGGAACCAACCACAGGACACATGGAAGTGTGTTAGATGATAAACAGTCTTCAGCCACCATAGCTCTGAAGATTGGCGACATGGCTGCTCAAACAGGTAGGCATAAATGTAGAACCATGGCCTCCCATTAAAATAAAATATTTGCTGCAGCACCTAATTATAAGAGCATCTGCACTTGCAGTTTTCTCTTACTCACTCTACATAGTGCCACAAATACCTGCTAGGTCTGACAGTGAAATCGAATGCAGCTTCCACTGATGGGGAGGCAATGATGCTGGTGTGCTCTTCAATTCAGAGCAGTGTTGTCACTCCTGCTTGCTCTACAGTGAAATGAAAATATGTTGCAGGGAATGTGGCTATCAGCATTGTCACTGCTAATTGTCAGGCATGCCCGCGGGCCGGTAGCGTGGAGGAAACCCACTGGCAGGAAGCAGCCTGAAAGGTCCGAAGGCAAGGTACAAAGGGGCAATACAAAAGGGGTAGTCAGGGTCAATCTGAGTCGAGACGGGCAGCGAAGGGTCAGAGGCGGTGGTTGGTCCAAGGTCGGTACACGGGAGATCAGATGGGGGTTCAGAAAACACCGGAAAGGGAGCTTCGTCGGTCACACCATAAGGTGGAATAACTCAGCAACAAGCCAGAGCTATGGCCAGGTTTTTATAGCCAGGGGGCGTAAGTCCGCCCCCCTGTCACTGAGGCAACTAGGAGGCTTCTCTCCCCGAGAGCCAATGGCAGATGAGAGGTGGTATGTGTTGGCTGGGAACCTCCCCCAACAAGGCCCACACCTGAGGCACTATACGGACAGGAGGTCATGCATTACACAGGCATGGTTCACTGTTGTCACTATCCGGACAGGAAGCCATACATCACACAGGCATGGTTCACTGTTGTCACTATCCGGACAGGAAGCCATACATTACACAGGCATGGTTCACTGTTGTCACTATCCAGACAGGAAGCCATACATTACACAGGTATGGTTCACTGTTGTCACTATTGGGACAGGAGGCCATACGTTACACAGGCATGGTTCACTGTTGTCACTATTGGGACAGGAGGCCATACATTACACAGGCATGGTTCACTGTTGTCACTATCAGGAGAGGAGGCCATACATTACACAGGCATGGTTCACTGTTGTCACTATTGGGACAGGAGGCCATACGTTACACAGGCATGGTTCACTGTTGTCACTATCAGGACAGGAGGCCATACATTACACAGGCATGGTTCACTGTTGTCACTATTGGGACAGGAGGCCATACGTTACACAGGCATTGTTCACTGTTGTCACTATCAGGAGAGGAGGCCATACATTACACAGGCATTGTTCACTGTTGTCACTATCAGGAGAGGAGGCCATACATTACACAGGCATGTTTCACTGTTGTCACTATCAGGAAATCCACTCTGAGAAATGCCATGCAGCCATCACTGGAGTGCATGCATAAGACATGATGTGGAGGCAAAAAGACTGCAGGAGATCAGCAGCACTGAGATGCAACATAGGATGAAAAAAGGCAAAAAAACAATTTTAAAAAATGGAAATTGTTTATGATGCACAGTGCTTTATAAATGCGGGTTACATGTCATTCTGTTAGTGTTTATATCCAATTTAAAGGCCTATTCAGATAATAATGTGCAATAACCAGTGCACCATGATTTTGGTGTGTTGCCGTGTCGTTTATTGAGAATGGCATCCCAGCATACTTCACAGGAGCAACCAATGGACAATGTGCATGAGTGCAACTAATGCACATGTTAAAAAAAAAATAGAGCAAGTCTGGTTTTTGTGGCTTTTTTGGGTAGATTGACCCTTTAAAGTGCAACTCCAGGTTGGGAAGAATGCTCACCCTCATACCATCCTTTGGGCCTCCTGCACTTTTAAAGAATATTTTCTTATCAACCTTTTTTACATATATAGATACCTTATTATCAGGTGCCTTCTCTTTGGACAACATGTTAAGTAGGGTCCTGGGCGATGCTTAGAGTTCTCAATGATGCAAGAGTGGCCCTGCCATAATGATCTCAGGGATATTCTGTGTATGATTGCACTGTGAGTACAGGGGGCCTTGATGATTCACCTTTGGGGGGAATCAATCACACCCTGGATTCACAGAAGTGGGTTCAATGACGCCGTGCATAATTTAACTCAGAGCAGCGGCAAACCAAATTCCATAAATTACCATATTTCAAATAATTTGGCTAAATGGTCTACATTACTTTATTAAGGCTAGGTACTATATCATTTACTTGTACTACAAGGCAATATACATTATAGTATTACAAACTGCATTTCAAATATGCCAGTAGAGATTAATTTAACAAGCAGTGAAATATAAAAGTAACTCTGAGTGCGTGACATTATGTAAGTATTGGGCTTGAAAATTACAACATATAACCACTTCAACTCTTTCATCTGTAAACCTTTCATGGACCAGAGCACTTTTAACTTTCATATATTAACTAGTTTTAGTTTCAAAACAACTAGTGTTACTGTAGATAAAACGTATACATTTTATTCTAAAATTTGTCCTATTTATAACATTAAGATTACAATCCTGGTACAAAGCATTGCAAACTCATTGACAGATAAAATAAAGGTGTTTTTTTTTCAATGCGATAAAAAAACTAACAAAACAAATTAAAACAAAAAATAAATACTCATGTAAACGGTTAAAAAAAAATAGATATACAATCAGTCCAAAAATAATAGCTAACTGTAGAAAGAATAGGTTATTTGGACTGATTAGGTTTAGCTAAGGGTGAATAAGGGGTTAAATAGGAACATAGTTATTTATTGCTTATTTACTATTTAAATATTTATTGGTGTTTGCTTGTAAGGTTAGTTTAACTGACATCATATGCAGATTAAATGTCATCCCTTTCATCTGCACATAAACGAAAGAGTAAATATAATGCTGTTACATAGTGTTTCTTAACCACTTCAGGCCCCTTTCACACAGCACCTTCAGTTCCGATCAGGAGGGGATCTGTGCACAGACTCTCTCCCTGTGGGGCAGCAGCAGGCAGAGACGAGGAGGAGGGTTGGGGTGCCAGCAGGGAGAAGGATGATATGGGGCTGGCTTCCAGGGGTACATTTCACCAGGAGTTGTACATAGGTGGGGTGTGATGATTGAGGACACCTTGTGGTGTTCTTAACAAAGGCAGTCCCCTGATGGTGGTGACTGCCTCAACAAGGCTGTAAATTCTTTAGAGTGTATCTTTCAGACTGGGCTGCTGGCAGTAGTCGCAGGCAATGCTTAAACCATATGATCTTAGATTATTCTACCTGGGGTGCAGGGCAGATTCAGACACCCTTCAAACCGAGGACTCCCTGGACTTTTGGGTGCCCAGGATGGCCCACTGGCTAAAGCTTGCCCAGTATGCAATTGAGCTGCTGGCCTGCTCTCTGTACTGCCCCTGGTGACCTACTGCAGTGCTCTGGCACTGCAAATGTGTCACACACAATATTTAGCAATATAAAAGCAGTCTGCTGTCCTTCATGTTCATAAAGCCGCCAACCAAAAATGTTTGATCACTTCAGGAAATTAAAGATACAACCTAAACACTTTACCAAAGTTTATAGGACTCATCTCTAATATTCAAGTCCTCTCCCTCTACTGCCACTAACCCTGCCACTACGTCCAGCAATATGCAGTACAGTAAGGTGATGAGAGGGGGATGTGTGTGGACAGCCAGAGAGGTGCAGCAATGCAGGAAGGGGAGAGGAGAGCATTTAGGATGATCTTAGGAAGATTATCTCAGATTTGCACCAAATGCTGGAGTAAGTGTGCTTGAATCTTGCACACTACCACCACGCGACAAAAACAATTACGGCACTTTTATTAATTTGACATAGGAAGTGTTACTTAAGCAGGCATATAGAAACTGTTGACATTTTCTGTGTGCCCCAGTCTATGTTAAATCCCCCCAATAGAATTAATGTATTGTTTCATTGTATTTACTATTCCATTCATATGTAGATCCAAAGTGATCTACATATAAATAAATTAATAAATACAATTACATCACCTAAAGAAACCTCAAAAATACTGCCGCATCTGTGTTTATTCTTGCCAGTCTTTGCTTTGTGTTGGTAGTTAAGTGAGCCCTGAACATATCCCACACCAGTAGGCTACGTTTTTGACGAAGTCCACCTGGTCGCCCACTCCATACATTATCAAGCCATAGCTTTACCCCTTCTTCATCCATCCAGCCTTTTTCATTCACATGTACAAAAACTCCAACAGGGAACTTGATTTTCAGCATTGTTTTTCTTTTAAAAATAATCATTGGTCTTAGTTTGGCGCCATCAGCTGTACATGCTGGTACCACTGTAAAGCTGGACGTCTCATGTCAAAATTCATAGGAGTTACTTCAAAGGGTTTTACAGTGAGTTTGATGAGCGGCCCGTGAATTGAACCCTAGCACATTTGCTCAGCTCTAGTTCACACCAGATATAATATGCGTCTAAAAATTTATTTTCTGAAACGCACAGCAGCACCCGGCAGATGTACTTTACAGTGTATTGCCAAGGTAATTGTATCCCAACACATATCTAAAATGCACTGTAATGCCTCTGATACAGATCACTGCATTAAAGTATAAACAGGTCAGCGAAGCCTTTAAGTAGTCAAGTAAAAAATAAGAAAATGCAAGGTTTCAGAGCACTAGTTGTGAATATTGAGTTCTTATAATTATATTAAAGTGGACCTTTACCCATAACCTAAAAATAACAACAAACACACCTTTAGAAATGTTTAGTAATGACAATCTACAAACACATACTTCTAGATAATTGCCGGCTTTGTATTCTTTACATACCCTAGTTCTCTTTTCTTTCCCAGTCTTCTGACAGTGGCCATGTTTACAAAGGGTAAACCTTATAATTACTAGCTCTCCTTTTACTTCCTGGATTTCTGGCACATGTGACCAGACATGTGACTAGGACATGTGACCATGAACATCATCTCAGGGGAGGAAAATGCCTTTCACTGAGATCTCATGAGGTTACAGATGAGATTTCCCAGCAATGCTCTGCTGATAACAAGGCGATCCCAGTGTGCATTGCTTTGGCAAACTGAATTCATTTTGCACTTTCAAAACAGGAAGCGAGTGCTCTGCAAGTGTAAGTGTTCCAAAATCACAGCATTTTACACCTGACATGTCTATGTTATTATTAATCATCATAAACAGAGGGATGCATTGGTAGAATTTGATTTTTGAGTGTAAAGGGGGCTTATGGGATCAGGAAGGAATTGTTTTCCCCTGTTGGAGCAAATTGAACTATGCTTAATAGAGTTTTTTTCTTTTCTTCCTCTGGATCAGCAGAGGAAGACAAAAAAAACTGTGGGTAACTGTGGGCATAGCGTTCTGTTTTAAGTTTCAGTTTTAGGCTTTTCTTTTTTTTTTTTCTCTTGTCTTATCTCTAAAGGTTGAACTCGTGGACTTTTTTCAACTTGACTAACTATGTAACTTTGTAACTAGTTTCTTTCTTTGGGCATATTGACAGGAAGAGGAATAGCAAATGTTTGGTGGAAGATGAGTTTAATGGAGATGAGAGGAGTGTGCTGAGGAATGTCCTAAAATGGACACCCTAATACTGTAACAGCTTTATCTGTTATACAGGTGAAAAGATTTCACTTAACAGGAAAGTGCTTTATTCTGTGAGTCATGCAGAAAAACAAGTCACTTATGGTTCTGATGACTAACATCTATGTTGGTGGCCCAGAGTGCTCATCCATTGTTGGTTTTTTTTAAGTCTAGAGAAAGTTGACACTCCACTGAAGTCAGACAGTCTCTGAAGCAGGATATATATAAGCTTTCTCTTAAGATGCAGACATTAACCAATTGACAAACCTTCTAGGCTAATAAAGCAAATCTTACTCAATGAACAGCATGGATCTGAGAGTTAAGACACCACTACTGCTCCTGACTCCTTACATTAAACTGCTTTCAACTGTTTCAATAAATATAGCAAACCCAATTAGATCTACAGGATATGATTCTGGAGATTGTTTAAAAATAATAATAATTAGTATCTTAAGGGCCATCTCAGATAGGAAATTATTCTGTTAGCAACACATTCCCAGCAGTAGAATCACCAAGAAGAGGCTTCCACTTACTCGCAGTAAGTGGCATCTTGTGGGTCGTGCTAGAGAAGAATCGAATCCAGAGCAAACGTGGCCTGTTAGCAATCTTGTTGCTGGTGATTAATTGCCTTCACTGTTGTAACATGGATCTATGAAGCTGTAGATTTGTGACAGGCTTGGAGTGGTCACAAATGATGATTAAGCCCAGGTGGTGAAAGTGTATGACTGATCAGAATCACAGCGGTGGGACTTTAATACAAGGCTTGGAGTGGTGTTCTACTGTTAAATGACCTTGTTGGAGATTTTAAATTACATGCAAATCACCATACATGTTACAAACTGACCATACAATCTTTGTACAATCAACTTTAGATTTAAGGAAACTATTGGAATATAAGGACCTACCTAAACTACCCAATCAAATCTGAATCCAGTCAGGCACACCCTTATACTACATAGTTGTTGGTAGATCTAAAGGAAATTGTACAGTCAGATCGGGGGGTGTGTGTGTGGTGAACTTAAGAGCAGGCGTCTGCTTTATGTACTACTCCCTGATCTTGGATTCAGTTTGTTATTTATCTGACCTCTTGCCATCTCCTTTTCTAATGATACTACCCTAGATAGTATTAGACCGGGGCAAAGCAGGTGGATGGAGCTTAGCTGTAATGTAAGGGAAATTAAAACTTTTTTAACACATTGAAGCCAGTTCTACAGGACCACACACTGAAATGTTTTTTGTTGTTGTTAATAAAAGTAATAGCATCTTATAGTACCTTAAGACATTTATCTTATAAAGGTTTAACATGTCTGACAGGCTTACTTTAACCCCTTCCTGACTGATGATGGAATTATCCCATCATGATCGTTCAGTTCGTTAACGACGGGTGATGGGATAATTCTGTCATTCGGTACAATGAGCACTGGTCTGTGAAGGGACCAGAAGCTTATTGAGGGGTCCGAGGCAGAACCTCAACAGCAGATTGAGTGGTCACAGTCCTGTGATCACAGCGAGAGCTGATCGCTGTGATCGCAGAGCAGTGACAGTCACAGGCCGGCAGCAGTTCACTGTGTTTTGTAAACTGCTGGCAGGCTGTGTGTTACAAAAGTTTTGCAAATTATCTCTGAGGAGAATACTGTATTCTTCTCAGAGATACTAAGTATCAAAGCTTCTGTGAATAACAATATAACCCCTTAGTGCCCCAGTTTAAAAAAAACGTTAAAAAAAAAGTATAACAAAAGTTTAATAAAAAAATTATAAGAAAATATAGTGCAGAGGAGGCTATTAAAGATATCATTCACATATCACATATCACATGCTAAAATTGTTCCAAACTAAAATTATATTTCACTCCTTGTATTTTGTGACCTATAAATAAACTGAAATCCCAGACATGTAATATACCCTATAAATCAGAGCAAATAAAAGTATTCATTATGAATTACTTTGTTAGTTACACTAATTATGTACACATTATTACTGCCAAAGCTATGAAAAATGTGTTTTGTTTTGTTTTTTGCAGTTTTTTTTTATTTTTTATAAACAAAATAAGAATTTATATATGCATATGTCAAATCAAATTAAAGCACATTTTGTCCTTTGAAAAACAGTATATAATATGTGTAGGTGTAATGCATGAGGGAGATGGAAGTTATGGTTAAACAAACACATGGCAAAAGTGGCAAAATTGCTCCGGTCCCCAGAAGCGGAAAAAAAAAATGTAAACGCCAATGTACTGTAAACTAAGTTTACATATACTGTACATAAAAGTGCTTCTATTGTTAAGTATTGTCACGCACCCCCTAATCCCCTGGGTTCTGGATCTCAGCTGCGGTAGGACAGTAAGGCAACCCGTCCTTTCTACCAGTGTTCCTATAAGGGTAATACGGCTAGTCAGGCTTAACCCCTGGCGTCACTCCCAATCTGTACGGGGAGTTAGGGGTTATAACATCATCTGACCGTATGTTCCTAAGGAAGTGGTTTAAAGGAGGACTCCTATTGCTTCATAGGCCCCTCAGTGTAGAAATAATAGTAATAACTGATTATAGATCACTCGATAAAGGGTATGCTACCCGTAACTAATAGCAACAATCAATATGCAGTCTCTGGGTTGCAAAAGTCAATTGGCTGTGGTACAATGCTTAATTCCCCAGTGGGGTACTTGCGCTTTTGTAGGGCAGATCCGGTGGCTGCTGGTAGTGGTGGTAGGACCTGGTCTGCTCAAGGCTGGGTGTGAGAAGGTATCCTCTTGAGGAGTAGTGCTGGAGTGGTGATAGGGTCCCAGGAAGTCCAATAAATTGGTGCTGGTGGTCTCGTTCAGGCTCCGTCAACAGAGACGTCGGGGGCTGCAGGGTTCCAAACCGCAATAGTGGAACGCCATGTCCGCCTCCCAACTGTGTTTAAACAGGCCGCCGTTGCATCCGATTGGATCGCACGGACGGCCTATGACTTCCGCGTTCCAGGCTGGAACGCATGACGTCACGCAGCGCCGGAGGAGCCGTAGAGACTCTCCTCCTGGTGCTGCGGTCCAAGCTGGAACGCAGATGCCGTGATTGCGACCAGCTGCGGACGTTACAAGTAGTGAGCTGTATAAATGTCTAAATAAAATGAAAAAAACTAAATTTTGTTTGGGCTTTCCATTTGGGAGGACTTCTAGTATGTAAATTAGTTGAGCACCGAAACCATAGAACCAGAACAATTTGACATGTTTGCCACCTCTGCTTTAAAATAATTGGGAAGCAGTTGGAGTCATGCTGTGTTTGTTCCACAATGGTTTTCATATGAAAAATTCCAACCCCTTCTCTTACCATCACTGGCACTCCACACACAGGAAGTTGATAACTCCCAACTGTGTCTTATTTGGAGGGACAGTCCTTCTTTTGGGACTAAATCCATCTGTCTTTTTTCCCCCAAACAAAGTTGTACCTTTTTGGTTTGATGGATAGTCCTCTATGAAAATCTAGAAACCAAAACTCTTATACTCCACTTAACATTTCATCTAACAACTAAATTATTACATATTTCTTTTAAAAGCTTGTGATGAAAACAGTACCTGCTGGTTTAAGCAATCATTTTTTGCAAATAATTATTTCTGGTCCACATAACTTGCGGTATGTCGGTCGCCTATATAATTTTTGCTAAAAAATTAATCTCAGAAAGTTGGAAGGTATAGAAGGTTATTACACAACACCAATAAATGTTTGAATCATGACATAAGCTCCACCACTGTATAGTAGTCTTTAGGGTTCATGTTGACGGGCAATGGTTTCCTGTGTTTGACATGTGTTTGGAATCCACCTCAAGCGCAGGTAAGCAAAAACCCATTGACTATAACTGAGCAGTACACATAGCAGTCAAAGGCTGTATTTGACCTGCTTTGGGTTGTGCTGTATTTTTAGAACCTAGCTTGTCCTATTGTGGTGCATTTGAACTGCAGGAAAAATGGGTCAAACCCAGCCTTTACTTTTCGATTTCTTCCTTTTTCTATTGAAGCAAAACTGCGTGCGTTTGAATAGAAAACACAACGTTTGACTAAGCAGCAGTTCCTGAAACCTTATAGGTCAGGAAAAGACAATGACACAGTCTGTGAAGAGTTTACCACACTATAAGGAAAGCAATGAAACCTGGTGAGGTGATTACAGAGGGGTTGAGCATTAATGACCTAATGCTACCAGGATCTAATGACCTAATGAGCCATATAGGGGTAGCTTTAGAGAGCAATAATAAGAGCAACTGCCATCAGAAATCCTTGTTATTGGACATAATGAATCACATCATTTACCTCTACTATAAAGGATAATGATGTTCTAAGGTCTGCTAAATATTACTCATAATTCAAAAGTTATGTTCAATGGGTGCAAAATCAAGGAATACTCACTTTTCTGTGAAAAAGATCCAACACAAGTTCGTATGTACAAAACACGGTCCAGCATACTGGGAAATTCCTAAGCCTGATCCTGAGTACAGTATCAGCTCTAGTCAACCCATTCACTAACTACTTATATTGCCAGCAAGAATAAGGTACGGTATAGCCAGTCATAAACCAGTATTATAGAAATGTTCTAACTAAATGCACAGTCTATAGTAAGGATAGCTCTGTGTTGATGTTACATCTATGTATTTATGAACAATATACGCACATGGAACCTTTTTTTAGAAATATTTATTTGTAATTTGTAATATTTATATGTAACCATAAAATGCAATGCCCATGTGTTCGTGTCTTGTCTCCAGGTCTAAGAAAAAAAATCCCAAGTACGGTTTTGTTTTCCGTGGCAACAGTTACCATAGTTACATAACTATGGGAACAGTGTGTATGGGAACAGTGTGTATGTGTGTGTGTATATATATATATATATATATATATAGCTCTTTGTAGGGGAACGGCAAATTTTAAGTTTACAACCTTCACTCTTAGAACAGAAGGTTCTGATTTTATTATAGCTATAACTAAACAATGCCAAATGAAAGTTAATATAATTACAGCAATCATTCACTTAACAAGGACACTGAAAACTAACTGTGAGTGAATGAACTGATTCTCAGATAATATGTGAACCAGACAGAACCACGTGACTGAGAACTATTATAGAACTGTTCATAGAACTGAGAACTATCATAGTTCAACAACGGCCATTTGTTAAATTTGACAGCCATAAAGATGCACTCATACAGTACAATAGTAAATTAAAGTGCTGCCATAGATGTAGAAATAACTAACTGGACAAAACAACTTAAGATTAGTTGAAATTGTGATATAACGTGTTGTTCAGTATGGTGTTGCCTGTACACTCAGGGACCACTTCATTAGATACACATCCAATGGGTAAAGAAAAGAATCACCCCCTTTAAAATAATCACATTTTGTTGCTTTGCAGCCTGAACTGAAGACAGACACCGTTTTTGTTTTATCCAGCTGTATTTACTCAGTGCAACTTATAACATTCAAATGAAAGATATAACACCAACATGTCAGAAAAAAATTCAAAAACAGAATCACTGACATGGAAAAAGGATCACCCCCTCCTAAAAATGACTTGTAAACTCAAACAGGTGTAGCTAATCACCTCATCAATGGCACACAAAGCCATTTGACTTTCAGCTGTGATCAGCTGTGGTCATTTTCATTAGCTTAGAATGAAAATAGCTTTCCTGGAGCATTTCAGTCCCTGCTTGTGCAACTGAAGGTTTGCTGCAAACAACTATGGGTGGCAAGTACTGTCAAAAGATCTCTGGGATAAAGTTGTGGACAGGCACAAATTAGGAGATGGATACAAAAAAAATGGCAAAGCCTTTATCAATGCCTAGAAGCACAGTGAAGTCTATTATTAATAAGTGGAAAGTATTTGGTGCAAAACAGACCCTCCATGGATCAGGACGTCGCTCCAAAATGGATGACAGAGCCAGGAGGAAACTGGTCAGAGAGGCTACCAAGAGGCCTACAGCAACTCTGAAGCAGTTGCAGGAATTTATGACCAAGAGTGGTCAGTGTGTGCATATGAGAACAATATAATACATTCTCTACAAATGTGGCTTATATTGGAGTGTTGCAAGAAAAAAGCCACTCCTCAAGAAAGGCCACATGCAGTCAAGACTGAGCTTTGCCAAAGCGCGCCTTGAACATTCTGAGGCCACATGGAAAAAGGTGTTCTGGTCAGATGATACTAAAATCGAATTGTTTGGCCTCAGCACCAAATGATATGTCTGGCGGAAATCCAATACAGCTCACCATCCAAATAACACCATTCCTACAGTAAAGCATGGAGGTGGTAATATCCTGTTATGGGGGTGTTTCTCTGCACAGGAACTGGAGCACTTGTCAGGATAGAAGGAAAAATGCATGAGGCAAAAAAACGTTAAATTCTTCAGAAAAATCTGCTGCCCTCTGCCACAAAGTTGTCAATGGGAAGAAGGTTTACCTTCCAACATGACAATGACCCAAAGCACACAGCAAAAATGACCACACAGTGGTTGAAGGAGAAAAGGTGAATGTCCTTGCACAGCCTAGTCAGAGCCCAGACTAAAACCCCATTGAAAATCTGTGGAATGACTTGAAGGCTACAGTCCACAAATGGTCACCATCAAATTTAACTGAGCAGTTTTGCAAAGCGCTCCATGCTTACTGTATCCTCATTTTATTGTTTTTAGTTGTAATCTTTCTATCAGCCTGAACAAGCCTAACCATTTTCCTGTGACCCCCCTCATTGAAAAAGTGGATTTACCCACAGAACAGCTGCTTACTGGATGTTTTCCAACATTCTTTGTAAACTCTGAAGACTGCAATGAAAATCCAAGGAGGTTAGCAGTTTGTGATATACTGCATTGACTACATCAGGCACCAACAAGCATCGTATGGTCAAAGAGGTTGAGATCATGCATTTTTTCCATGCTAATATACACTGAGTGGCCAGATTATTATGACCACCTGACGTTTGTAGGCAAATTAGCTATAATTAGCTATCATTTTGCGCTGAAGTTGCTAGAGGGCCAGACGATTATAAATAGGGAAGCAGGTTGTTTACCACGACAGTAGAAGTGATTTTGTTCTGAAGATATGGGCAAACAACGCGATTTAACAGCCTTTGAACGTGGGATGATTGTTGGCGCTCGGAGCCATGGATCGAGTATCAGCAAAACAGCAGAATTTTGTTAAATATTCAAGAGCAGCTGTTGTTAAAGTGTTTAAAGACTGGACTGTCAGCCGAAAATCTGGGTCTGAACGTGCGAATTGTGGCTGTCAGCGACTAGTCAATGTTAAGGCAGAACGGAGAGTGAAAAGACAACAGAAGGGCAACAGTCCAGTGTCAGCTTCCTCGCATCACCTTTCAGCATCTCGTGGAGTCATCTCGTGGCCCAACGAAGTACTGATGGGTTGGTCATTATAATCTGGCCACTCAGTGTATGCTGGAACAACAACTGAACCCATTGAGCAAGCAGCCACATGGTAAACAGTCAGGCTATTTGCATTAATGAGCAAATGAACCTAACAATATGGACACTGAGTGTAAGTTACACTTCGGATGCTATCTTAGTTTTCACTGCTGTGAACCTGCCGCTGGTAGATTTTGGTATGGGGCTTTTGACACGAAAATCAATGCCCTCCGCCACAACCCATGACCTTTAACCTGATTCTGGGCATAAACAAGTCAATTTTCAGGCAATGGCAACCAGCATTTAAAAGTAAAAGCGTTCAACTCTGAAGCAGTTGCAGGAATTTATGACCAAGAGTGGTCAGTGTGTGCATATGAGAACAATATAATACATTCTCTACAAATGTGGCTTATATTGGAGTGTTGCAAGAAAAAAGCCACTCCTCAAGAAAGGCCACATGCAGTCAAGACTGAGCTTTGCCAAAGCGCGCCTTGAACATTCTGAGGCCACATGGAAAAAGGTGTTCTGGTCAGATGATACTAAAATCGAATTGTTTGGCCTCAGCACCAAATGATATGTCTGGCGGAAATCCAATACAGCTCACCATCCAAATAACACCATTCCTACAGTAAAGCATGGAGGTGGTAATATCCTGTTATGGGGGTGTTTCTCTGCACAGGAACTGGAGCACTTGTCAGGATAGAAGGAAAAATGCATGAGGCAAAAAAACGTTAAATTCTTCAGAAAAATCTGCTGCCCTCTGCCACAAAGTTGTCAATGGGAAGAAGGTTTACCTTCCAACATGACAATGACCCAAAGCACACAGCAAAAATGACCACACAGTGGTTGAAGGAGAAAAGGTGAATGTCCTTGCACAGCCTAGTCAGAGCCCAGACTAAAACCCCATTGAAAATCTGTGGAATGACTTGAAGGCTACAGTCCACAAATGGTCACCATCAAATTTAACTGAGCAGTTTTGCAAAGCGCTCCATGCTTACTGTATCCTCATTTTATTGTTTTTAGTTGTAATCTTTCTATCAGCCTGAACAAGCCTAACCATTTTCCTGTGACCCCCCTCATTGAAAAAGTGGATTTACCCACAGAACAGCTGCTTACTGGATGTTTTCCAACATTCTTTGTAAACTCTGAAGACTGCAATGAAAATCCAAGGAGGTTAGCAGTTTGTGATATACTGCATTGACTACATCAGGCACCAACAAGCATCGTATGGTCAAAGAGGTTGAGATCATGCATTTTTTCCATGCTAATATACACTGAGTGGCCAGATTATTATGACCACCTGACGTTTGTAGGCAAATTAGCTATAATTAGCTATCATTTTGCGCTGAAGTTGCTAGAGGGCCAGACGATTATAAATAGGGAAGCAGGTTGTTTACCACGACAGTAGAAGTGATTTTGTTCTGAAGATATGGGCAAACAACGCGATTTAACAGCCTTTGAACGTGGGATGATTGTTGGCGCTCGGAGCCATGGATCGAGTATCAGCAAAACAGCAGAATTTTGTTAAATATTCAAGAGCAGCTGTTGTTAAAGTGTTTAAAGACTGGACTGTCAGCCGAAAATCTGGGTCTGAACGTGCGAATTGTGGCTGTCAGCGACTAGTCAATGTTAAGGCAGAACGGAGAGTGAAAAGACAACAGAAGGGCAACAGTCCAGTGTCAGCTTCCTCGCATCACCTTTCAGCATCTCGTGGAGTCATCTCGTGGCCCAACGAAGTACTGATGGGTTGGTCATTATAATCTGGCCACTCAGTGTATGCTGGAACAACAACTGAACCCATTGAGCAAGCAGCCACATGGTAAACAGTCAGGCTATTTGCATTAATGAGCAAATGAACCTAACAATATGGACACTGAGTGTAAGTTACACTTCGGATGCTATCTTAGTTTTCACTGCTGTGAACCTGCCGCTGGTAGATTTTGGTATGGGGCTTTTGACACGAAAATCAATGCCCTCCGCCACAACCCATGACCTTTAACCTGATTCTGGGCATAAACAAGTCAATTTTCAGGCAATGGCAACCAGCATTTAAAAGTAAAAGCGTCCGCACGTATCAATGCAAACTTTCGCCAACAGTTTTAATCTAAACATTGAAACTATAGAAACTGTTAGTGTAATCCAATGTTCTACTATTGAGATGAATGCCAACAAGTAGTTAGGTCTCTCAAAAGCAAAGAGATATAATTATTACTAAATCTTGAGCCCCAAAACCTAACATTAACCTTGAATAGAATCTATTACCATGCCCATTTAAAGAACAACCCCACCTGCTGATAATCACCATTGTGCTCCCCCACCACTCTGTTGGTATGTCAGAGCTCTCAGTTAAAGACCCCGTTGCTCACTTCTGGGTTTGGGTGGGCATGTAGCTTTCTTTCCTTACCCCCAGAATGCAAACAGCGGTCATGAGCGGTCAATCGCTAGGACTGTTAGGGGGAAGGGGGGGAAACCAGCAGCTAAACGATACCTACAGTTGTTCCTGATGCACACAAAATGGTAGTCCTAAAAAGGACTGTTGGGTTTCTTAAATGTGAGTATGGGGATGGGGGGAGGGGATTTCACAAGAATATGTAGCCCACCACACTGCAATCCACAGTAATCTAGTGCAACATTGCACAGTGTGGCACTGTATAAGAATTATCTCTCCCAAATCAGGTCTCCCTAAACTACTTCAACACACACTCACAAATGACTGCTAGAAACCCACTCATTTTATAGCTACAGGGCTGGCACACAACAAAACCCGCATTATAGGTCATTGCAACCCTGCTGAACACAGTTGAAAGGTCAAGAAATGCATTATGATTACAAAGAATTCAGTCTGGCGAATTTCCACATTCACCGGGCCCGCCGATCTCGAACCCTCTGGATCCATTGCAAACCCATGGTAGCAGCAAACCCGAAACTCATCCTAATTTGGGACACGTTGTCAATGTTATCAATAGGAAAAAAGATCATATGGCCAGTATTTTATTACCAAAGGAAACAACCTTACAGACAAAAGAAGTAAGGAAAAATCATCTCATCTGGCAGGTGCTAGAACAGAAGATGAAGGGAATTCCCCCATAAGGAGACAGACAACAAAAATACCCCACATTGTGAAGCAGAGCGAGGAAGGCATAGAACCTCTGGAAAGATTTTATTGCTGCCTGCGGTGTACCCATGAGGTAGATTTATTACAGACCGCTTCTAGTTTAATTTTTTGACAGGGTCCTTTTATAACTGACCTCCATGCAGAAAAAATGAAAAAACAAATACATGCAATCCAGCTGTTTACAGTATTTCTTTCATCCCATGCTGTTGTCAGCCATGTGTAGCAACACTGCGACTGGGAGAGGGAGGGGCAGTACTAGGATCCAACTAGGCTCTCTGCTGCCTGCACATGTGCCAACAGAGAACATGCTGACTAGGGAAAAAAGCAGTTTGAACAGAGTTGGTGACTACCTTGTCTAGTCAGCTGTTCTTTGGGTGAGAAGAGGGAGGTGACACTACTGTACTATATAACTCTAACAGAGAAAGTTCTGACCCTTCTGGCTGTACCCTCTGGCAGAGGAATATGCATCACAAAAGTGGAAGGACAGAATCACAAATCCTTTAGTAGATAAGTCAGTTTGCATATTGTAACTGCGCATTAAGCTGTTTGCTCAGAGTTTAGGTTTAAATAACAATTTGTGTCACAATATTATATATTATATGAGATTTTCACTTTCCTTGAAGAGGTTCAGTTTTAATTAGGAAAAGAAGAATGTTTTGTATACTGGGGATCAAAAACTGAAGATGATATGTCTGTTAATGAACATGAACATAGGAGCAAAAGCCCTAACGGCTTGTGAAACCATTGGCCCCTGTTGGCAGTAGTTTCACACGTTAAATTGGAATTACAGCTAGTTTTAAAACCATGTTCCACATACAAAAGCAGCAGTATCATTGCAACTGACATGTAAATGAGCCTGTAAGGAAATATTAATACATTATTATGACTGTTATCTGCAGTTTTCGATTGACCCTGCTTCAGTCACACTGCCTCTGCCCAATCTGACATGCTCCTGACAGCATAGGTTGTTCTGAATCTATCTCAAGCACAATAAAGTTGAACTCGCCAAAACATTGTTCTTGAGTAGTCAAGCCAGCAACCCCTTTAAGGAAGGAGCTGCGGAACTTGGGCATCTTTGCAGCTGCGCCACAGCTAAGGGGAGGGAGCAGGACTCAGATTGGCCAATTTGGCACCCCGGAAGTTGAGCCCAACCTACTGGACCAGTGGGAGGAACAGAGAATAAAGAGTGTGACGCTGGGGGTGGCATGAGAAGGGCGAGTGGGCCAGCACGTCACAAACAGCCTCCTCTGGGCAGCAGATAGAGACTGTCATCCAACACAGCCTTTTCCCTGCAGATGCATATACCAGGCTGGAGCTGCTTTCTCTTTGTCATAAAAAGTACAGAGCAGCTGCATGCCTAGTGCACCATGCCAGATATTATATAAAAGCTGCAGCAGACAAGATAGAGCTGTTTGCCAAAAATAGACCCCGCAGTAGAAAAGATCCATCCGGGCTGCCCACCACATTTACTTGAATTTACCATTGGTGACAATCAGCCCAGAATGCACCTGTACTGTTAGAGACAGAGCGATCCAACTCTCATTTGCTGTCCTCTCGTCTCCCTCCTGTCGTAGTTAGTGCTGCCTACACTTCACATTCATCCGGCCCACTGAGGGGGCCATCAGAGAACAAAGCGCATCTGGGGGGCATTCATCAGACATCGGAGTGGAGAGTAGCCTTTGGCCATCCTTGTATGCGTTGCCGTTTGCCCACACTTGCTGGGACACTACTGCCACTGACAGACCTTTAATAAAAGGGACCACCTCATACTTCAAGTGTCAGCTGTTTAGGACACTTTGCAAAGATACTCTCTCCTTTTGTATTGCAAATACCTTCACTTGAAGGTTGAGAGCTCCACTGTAAAATTAAAAGGGTCCCAGTACAGGCAGAGATGATTTACCTACAGGCTAGTGGTTAGCTAGGGTTTTTCAAGTGGTAGTAGGGCCCCAATAGTCAGCCTTATTCCTCTGACTGCATATTGGAGATATTTGTTGAATTGTGTGTGTTTTTTATTACTGCCTGCAGTGTCATTTCCTACTAGCTTGTGCATTTGAGCCAAGGTGTCTCACAGGTGACCAGGGGAAAGAACTTCTTCATGATTCCTATTCTTCATTAAGTTAATGAATTGTACCACTGTCAAAGAACCTATTGCCAAGTCTGTTTAACAACCAATTTTCTTTAGGGTTTACATCTGTCTTAATAAAGCCAATTTATTGCCATTGGTGTTTTGATTTTTTGTTAGGTCCAGTTACAGGGTGGGTCATCACTGAAAACAGTGGGAGAGCCCAACATTTCCAGTAGCTCCTTCAAGGGCCATTGCTATACTAGTTGTGAGTGTAGAGGGGCGGGGTTAGTACACCCTGTGATATTTTTCTGGTTGCCTGTGGATTCACTGGAGAGTTTTCCCTTGACTTCATGTCGCAGAGATACAACAGGAAGTGAGAACAAATTTCCCCAAGTGAGGAGAATTCATACCTTTGACAGTTGTCACAAATCCAGTTGTCCCCATTGGAAGATTTCCCTGTTTACTCCTATTTACAAATGTAAAATTCTGGTTTTACCTTCACTTCTGTCCCATTGATGATGGTCATCCCCATAATTGCAGCTCTTCTAATAGAGAAATTAGCGATCACATACCACCAATTACTCAGTTCCTAATTATCTCCCCACAGGGATTTTCCCCCCTCCCCAGCGCTGATTAGAGGAAAGGACAGGGGAGGGGTGGGCACAGCTGGCTCTGCCTCTAGAGAGGCAGAGCCAGCTGTCAATCAGGCAATGGGGTGGATCCCGACAATATTGTCGCGATCCCTCCTGGCTCCAGCATGGCTCTGCGCTCTCAGCACATAGCGGGCAATAGCCTGCTTTAGCTGAGTTTTGGGTCACAGGAGGACATTAATATATGTCCTTCTTTTTAAATAAAGGTTTGTAAACTATGTATGTAAGGAAAACTATAATAACACAAACAGATTTCTATACAGAAGCAATATACATACATTTTTGTTGCTGTTTTGCAGGCACATTTTATAAATTGCAGTAAATACATGTTATCACTGATCGCAGACATCATACTAAAGTGTACGTGAACAGGCTAATCTCACTCTATTTTCTCATTCTATTTAATGCTATCTTTATCTGTGAGTCTGGCACCAAGAATTCCAAGGCAGATGTCCTCTTTCAGAGCTTTAAAAGAATCCATTTTCAAAATCTGACTAGAAAAACTGTCCCATTTTGGGCACAGGAAAAACTGGGGGTGTAACAAAATGAACAAATATAATTTTAAAGTCCACTGTAAAACCCCACAATTTAAAGGAGACCTTTCCTGAGATAAACATGCAGGATCCCATTGCTGTATTCACATTCTACAATGCTAGTTGCCTGACTGTCATGCTGACCAACCAACTAACATGTTTGTAACAAGGTCTACAGCCTCTATTATTATAATAAAGGATTTATATAGCGTTAACAGTTTGTGCAACGCTTTACAAAATGGGGGAGACAGAACAGTTACAATACAATTTCAGTACAATAAGGTTAGGAGGGCCCTGCTCCTGAGAGCTTGCAATCTAGTAGGAGGGGCAAGTGATACAAAAGGTAATAATTGTTTAGATTGGGTTAGTAGAAGCAGTATATATTTCTATTTTCTCTTAGGCTGCATTCACACTATTGTGTTGCATGCATTACCAGAAAGAGTAGAAACACACATTTTGCATGTTTGTGCGCTGCTGTGTCATTGTGTCTTTTTTGAGTGTTCTGGTGCATTAGGCAGCCTATTCAAATGAGCGCATAACATCTTGCCTGTACATTAATGCATCATACAGATGTAAATGAGCCCTAAGGAATGGTTTATATTTTTTTAGAACAACATAAAGCATTCAACCAAAGGACACATGTAGAAGAAATGCAAATTGCGGCAGGCTCACTTTTTTGTTGCAAGCTGCACGCACTATTTTGATTGCACCGGAACAGGACCACAGGCATAATATGCCTTGCGATCCCGTGTGGCCGATCACATTGCGGCCGGAGGGCATGGCTATAGTGCGGTTCACTTCAATGGCCCGCCACACCTCCTCCTGCCGCACAAAAAAGTGAGCTAGCCGCAATGCGAGGCAGTGCGTTCTGGCCAGAATCGGTCCAGAACGCACTGGATCTGGTGTGAACAAGCCCTTAAATCCTTGGCTTCTATAGAGGTGGACATGCTTGCTGATGATCAGTTAATCAAGGGCATTTGATTAGTACCACCTGGCTGCTACTTAGCCTCTTAATTCATATGGCTTCTCCATTTTGGCTTTATGTTTGCAAAAACCATAGAATTCAAAGGTGTTATTTATTTTGCACACGACTGTATATTCAGTATAAATTTATAGAATACTGTATACATATTATGAGAAGACTGCTTATCAAAACTAAAAAATGTACAACGAATGTGACTGCAGATAGTGGGCCAGATAAACTATTGTTAGTGCGCCAGAATTCTGGGCTCAGAGAAACCTTCCAGATTTGGATGTCCCAAATAATGATTTAAGTTGAAGGGTTTACAAAAGAAAGGTGCAACTAGTACATCAACTGTAAAAATAAATCCTAAGTGCGAAATTACCTATATACACTGTGACATAATAGTTTATTTGACATACGATGCACCAAAAGGAGATATCAAATGTGACAATTTGCATTCCTCAAGTTACACTAGAGGGGTTTGTATTGAAGCTGCGTTTGTATAAATGTATATATCCAAGTAGAAGAACTGAAATCCTGTAAAGAAAAGCAATATCACATATATGAGAATTCTTCATACTGGTGTCCAGAACTTTTGTTCATAAGGTCTGCTTACCCCACAGAATGGGTTTTGCTGCAAAGCTGGTCCCGGGCTGACTAATGGATATATTGCTCCTTAGACATCTGTGTATGGTATAAATGAGTTTATGGCATTATATTACCCTGATCTGAGATGTGAGTAAGCTTGTTTCAATCCTTCTGATTGGATTTCATTTTTTTTTTGAAGGATTTTATGCTGCATAAATTATATTTACCGTTTCGAGGGCACAATATTGAAGGCTTTTTAATATCAGCAGTATATACTGTACACGGAAGCACACATTTTGCTATTACTGATATTAAATGGACCTGGAGTATCTACTTAACCAAGTTTGGTGCATCTTTCTTCACGTTTAGAGAAGCAACACCCAGGGCCGGATTTACTCTCCCTGCCGCCCCAAGGCCAGGTTCCACAATACGCCCCC
>NW_017306355.1:1645437-1676925 GCF_000935625.1 Nanorana parkeri | reverse complement strand
TTTTTATAGTTTTTATCTTATTATTGTTTATTTTTTATAATTATTTTCTTATTTTTTACTTTTTAATCACCTTTTTATTTTTTTATTTAATTATTTAATTAAATATCCATTTCCAGGATTTATTCTTAGAATGTATAAACCATTAGCAGCCAGTATATGTGGCAATGTTGGGATGTCTACTTTGATGTTTGAGTTTTATATATAGTACAGTTTTACTGCCACAGCTACTATGATATTTAGGGGTTCAATACACTTTATGAACACCAGTTCAGAATTTGATATTGTTTTCCTTACCAGATTTCAGTTCTTTTATTTGGATAAACATCATTGTCCATTTTCCTGCTGTGCCATTTTCAAATACTTACTGTGGTAAACTTACTCATACTTGCTGTGCTAAACGCAGTGGTGTTCATATTTCCCAGAAAACCTATAAAACACGAATCTCTTAAATCATCATATGATGGCTACATTGATGGTTCATAGGTCCTCGCTGTCCAAGTTTAGAGACATCTTTAAACAAAAAGAAATTATTCCACCTAATTGCTGACCTTTCTGTCTGGAAATGACTCCATGATGTTTTTGCTTATGGACAAACATAGGTAAAAAAAACTAATTTTGCATTTTGTACTGCTTAAAATACAATGACAAGTTGTTTAGCAGTAAGACACTTTTCACACTGAGTGCTACATACATTAGAGCTAATTTTTGGTTTTCCATTGACCTTCATGATGTTTCCAACAACCTGTTAAAGTCAAAATATAGATTTCTCTCATGCCAATAAGTAGCTGCAAGCACTAAATAAACACCATAGTGAAAATGATAAATAATTCAACAATATGTGCCGCGCTGCCCTACCTATATTTTATATATATATTATTGGTATGTTTCCAACAAACTGTACCTGCCTCTGTAATGTGAAGTCACAGACTGCCTTTTTATATTTCTCTAGCCAGGCTGGTAAAAATTTAACTTGTGTACAATGGCCATTATGTTTCCTAGCAAATATGGCAACATGCATGCTTTTTTTGATGCATTCTCCTCTAATGATGGTAAAGATGTGCATTTGATATGTCCCCATAGTCTAATTTACTTCATGTTTCATCTGAGTTGTGTCCAGAAGGAAAGTACTTGCCACTTTTGTGACAAAGTGGTGTCACAAAAATTGCAGCTGGTCCTGTAAGGAGTAGGGTGCCCAAGCTATGATTTCCGTGCTCCTAAAGTGCCAGTTGTCAGCCACTGACCTTTTTGCAGTAAGATCCATCCTTCCTCTAAACAAAAAGACAGTAACCTTTTTTTCTACTGCCAAAGATCATCCTGCTTGGGATAGTCTTCTCACCAAGGGTGTAAAAATATCTATAACAGCCCACAGCTGGCTACTGAGGGGCATTGGGGCAGATGTGCCCAGGACGGGACATCTTCTTCATGCTTTTGACTACTATCCACAACATTTCTAGGCTCTCCTGTTACTTTCAATGCCATTACCTGCTGCATTATCAGGAAAGGCTTTATGAATTCTGTTCTATTCTTCTACTCTTCTGTCCTCTAGAGAAATAACCAGGGCCGTCTTTAACGCAGGGCAAAAGGGGCGGTTGCCCCGGGCCCAGTCATTGCTGTGGGGCCCAAAGCAGCTGCCTCTTGAGCTTTCTAAAGATACACACGCAGCACCGTTCTGTTCACTATGCAATCGGCATTGCATAGTGTTGCTCCACCCCTGCTGTACGCTGAGTAGCGTGACCGCATGATGTCTCTCGCAGGGTCACGTCTCCCTCTGATGTCTCCTCCTATCTGCTCTGCAGGAGGAGGATGTTGCAAGAGGCTGGGGCGTGATGGGGGCATGGCGTGACTGTTTAGGGGGGCCAGAAAATGTTTGCCCAGGGTCCAATCAATATTAAAGATGGCCCTGGAAATAACTAATACCTTTCCTTCTAGTGCCTTGGCATCTGTGTATCTAAAGATAAGGCAATGCTGCTTGTCCACTGCCTACTTACTAAAAAAATAATTTATCCTAAAGGTAGGGTAGGCAGTGAGAAATGTTTAAGGGCCTCCCACCCTATCACTCCCTTGTTAAAATATATGTGTAGAAGGTAGCAAGGGAATAAGCAATGGATACCAGGTGTAATAGAAAAGAGAGTTGAAGTAGGGTGACACAAGCAGAAGGGTGACTTATTATCATTTGGCTTTGAGCCACCATAGGTACTTCCAAACCCGAGGTAGGAACATCCTCATTCTTACTGACAAATGAACATAGCACTAAGGTCATCATAACAGGATCAGCCTTCTCAATTAACTGCTATTACTGAGAACACTCAATAAATTAAATGTACATAGCTAGTTCAGTTGCCCAATGCTGAGAATACATTGATAAGTTAAAAAAATGGTAGGGATGATGCAAAGTAATAGGATGTCTAATTATTTTATGTATAGCAAATAGGATTTGCTATACATAAAATAATTTAAAAGCTAATGTTTTGCATGTCTTAGGCATGACCAGATGGGTAGATGACTGTATTGTCATTAACATGTAAAATGCCACCATGTAACACTTGGCCTGACATGCAGTCTGTAAGAACAACTTGTTTCCGATTCTCTCCTATGCATAAAACACAAGACCGGACACAAAGCCTTCCATCTCTCCGGCAGTCCACTTCCCCTCCCAGACTAATTTTCTGTATATAATAAGACCAGTTATTAAAGCACTTTTCCCCTCAACACCCCCAACTGCCTTTCCTAAAGCAGTGCTGACACATTGTGTGCCTGTGAGCGTCGTGATTTCCTGGATACTCTGTTACCATGACAACAGCTGGGAGCAGTGTAATGAATAGGAATTCAGCAACACATGCCAACACATATACATTGCACGTGTGCACACACAGAACAGCACAAGCAATCATTACACCCACTCCGTCATACGGCATAGGCACCTATTGAGTTCACTCTTGTCTATACGTTCATCTTACATTGAGAAATATATTAAAAAGGATATTTTAATGCAATCAATTAAGCAAGATGCTTTTGGTGTACTGATGGGAGGAGCGGTGAAAAAGGAACAGGGAGATTATTGCTGGATGAGGAGGAGGTGGGTTAGGAGTGTGAAAGAAGGGAACCCAGGCACTGGGGACAACGACAGTTCATCCCTCAAGGATAAAGGAAAGCGTGTGTGGATGCCTGTAATCCTTAAGACAGGGAGAGCTCTGGTGTGACAGAGAGGTAAAGAGACAGATACAAATAGAGGATTGAGAGAGTGGCAAACTGCAAAGCTGAGGGAGGGAAAACAGGAGAAGAAAAAAAGCTAGATGGCAGTTATGGGGGGAAAAAAGGAAATGAAAATGGCAAATAAGAACAGGAAATAGGAGACACTGTAAAGCCAAAGGAAAATGATCTGCTGGGCAATTGAAACTCATTTTTTCTACAGACCATTGAGTGTAAAAATAAAAAAGGTAGGTGATAGAGACTAAAAGAAGGAAGCAAGAAAAAAAAGGCACTTTGACAAAACAGAGTGATGTCTACAAGATAGACGTACAGAGGAAGCAAATAAGAACTGACATAAGGCACAGAGGAAAATGAGTGAAAATCACAAGGAGGGGGAGAGGAGGAATCACAGAAAGCAAGAGTGAGTGGAGACGTGGTGCTGGGAAACAGGGCTGATGATGATCATGATGATGATGATGACAACTAGGCAGGCACACAGAACAAGGGGCATTAAATCAGGTGAGGAAATGGAAGCAGAAGGGAATTCTCTCTTCGTCACTACTCAGGAGAGATAGGGGGACTCCCAACCGCCTGCTGCAACCCTTCACAATGTACTGGTTTAACTGGTGCCTGCTGATTCCACAGCCTGTGGGTGGACTTTAAACAAGGTTTCTGGTGCCTGAAAGATACTGCCAGCCTCCCCAGCTGCGGGCACCGAATAAGATGTTGCATGTCCCTTGGAGTGTGCCACCAACATCACACATCAGAGGAGCTGCAGTCGCTTATTGAAACAAGAACGCTGCCCAGGGAGGCTCAAATCTTCACAAGCCAAATCTGGGGGAGGGAGTTGTAGGAAGGAGGAAGACAGACTGTCAGCTCAGTGTACCAGGCAACAAAAGGCTGGCACCATTCTGTCTGCCTGTCTCCTGCAGAGCTTTGCTTCCAATCACAAGGCTACCCTACAACCTCAGGTACCAGGGAACCTCTGCAAAGGGAGGGGCAATAGGATAAGGGGTGATATATCATTGGGGACACAATAAGAGGTGAGTCTGATGTATAACAAGATGTGAAGGGGGATTGATACCTATGTGTCATGCACATGCATAGATATACAGCATTGCAATGCATGCTGCATGAAGGGGTAGCTCACACTATGTACTATATATGCATGCAGGTTTGAGATTTTATATATATATATATATACATTTTTTATAGAGAGAGTCAAAAGTGTACACAGTTTGTGCTACCACTATATGGAGGCAATATGAAATGTGTGTATAATAGGAGCTGTTTAGCATGCATTGGAATTGTCTGATTATTAGATTGGTTTGTCCATAATGTCTCTATTTGTTATTCAGTAGATATGATGTATCTCCCTGTTGCTTGCACTCTGTTGCTAACGCATGTGCTATGATGTGGATACACCATATGAATTATACCTGGATATTTACTGGTATTTCAATAAACACTACATACAAACTCTATCCTTTCAACTGCAATTTTTATCTAAACCAACTCTTAGTATGTACACCATAGCTAAAATTACATGGGCCTTTATATACCATCCTGAATAGCTTGCTTTTACTTAATTACTATAAGGCTAACTGTGCTTTGGATGGTAACTCAGTCATGGTAGGCATTGCACATACTCTAGCATACTTAGTTGCAATGTAAAAATCCCATACGGGCATTTCATGTTTTTGGTGTACACCAGACACCTGTGTGCTTCTCTGCAGTCTTCCAGACACAACTCAAGCTAACTACTACAAAGCCACCTAATACACACTCAGAAGGCTTTTAGAGTAAGAAACAGGAACTTCATTTCTCTGGTACTGTGTGGAACTTTCCCGTGTGGGTATCAGCTATGTACTGGGGCTAGTATAGAATCATGCCACGTGACATGGTATTCCTATTGTTACTTTTATGTAGTATTTTCTAAAAATGTTGAACCTTCCAGATTTTTGTTTAATTGTTTATTGTTTTGGGATGTGATAACATTCTATAACAATAAAATAAAAATAGGAAAGGCAGAACTATGCTAAATATGGAAATGCATTCAAATCAATCGTATTTTCAAATGTTCTAGTAACTATCAGTTTTGCATGTAAATATTAGTCAAACATCCATGTCTAGAAATTAATGAATTGATTTAAGAATCTGAAGAATTCAGCAAACCTCATCTTTCTTGGATCTTACTTGAATATGCGCATGCACGTATGTCCACTATACAGAGAATCATGACATTTATGAATCTTGATTGCCGGAATTCCACAGACTGGATAAATCTGAATGCACATATTCAGGAAAACTGAAATGTGCCTATAATTTATCAAATTTGCTAGATTCACCTATTGGCAACTTGATTTGCTCATCTATGTCTATAAAGGTTACTACTTTGAGTTGTGCTTACTACTGCTGACCTTCTATAATGGTATGTTGTTTTCTACTAAAAGCAGATAGACACATGTGGATGATTGGCTGGTTGGCCTTCTCAGTAACAATGATCATCCGTTCAAGTTCAGAGGTTGTTCCCTTCTCAAGTCTGCTCAGACTTTAAAGCACAGACATTTACAATTCAGGAAATGAAAGGCTAAGGATGATACAGAAACACCTCTACATTTGTGGTCAGGCCAATACCCACAAACTTAGATCAGAGGTAGGATTACTTATTTATTGTCAACATTCATATTATTATTATATTATAAAGGGTTTATATAACGCCAACAGTTTGCACAGCACTTTATAAAATGGGGGAGGTAGTACAATTACAATACAATTTCAGTACAATAGGGTTAGGAGGGCCCTGCTCGTGAGAGCTTACAATCTAGTAAGAGGAGCAAGTGATACAAAAGGTAATAATTGTTTAGATTGAGTTAGTGGAAGAAGTAAAAGGACAGTTATTATGTTGAGGTGAGATAGGCTTCCCTGAAGAGATGAGTTTTCAAGTATTGCCTTGGGGTAGGGCATTCCAGAGGATGGGAGACACTCTGGAGAACTCCTGAAGGCGAGCATGGGAGGAGGTGACGAGAGAGCAGGAAGTCTTGAGAGGCGCAGAGAGGATGGTTTGGGTGATATTTTGAGATGAGGTTGGTTGTAGTTGGGGGTAGAGTTATGGATGGCTTTGTATGTTGTTGTTAGTATTTTGAATTGTAATAGTTGGGCAATTGGGAGCCAGTGGAAAGATTGGCAGAGAGGGGCAGCAGACACTGAATGGTTGGAAAGGTGGATGAGTCTGGCAGCAGCATTCATGGTAGACTGAAAGGGGGATGGCCTGTTTAGTGGTAGGCCAACAAGGAGGGAGTTACTGTAGTCAAGGTAAGATAGTACATGGGAGTGAATTAGAAGCTTTGCGGTTTCATTTGTTAAAAAGGGGAGAATTTTAGAATTGTTAAGAAGGTTGAGTCAGCAAGATTTAGATAGTGATTGGATGTGGGGCTGAAAGGAGAGCTGAGAATCAAGGTTTACATCGAGCACCCTGGCTTTACGGGGGGTTGATTGTAGTGCTTTTGACTGTGATGGAGAACTTGGGGGAGGGAACACAAAGAGGAGGAAATATTAAAAGTTTAGTTTTGGGCAGATTGAGTTTGGGGCAGTGGTGTGACATCAATGCTGATATGTCAGTGAGTAGATTAGTGATACGTGAAGAGACAGAGGAGTTGATCTAAGGAGTGGAGAGATAATTTTGGGTGTCATCTGCATAAAGATAGTATTGGAAGTCATGAGAGGCAATCAACTGACCAAGAGAGTAGGTGTAGATGGAGAATAGAAGTGGCCCAAGGACAGAGCCTTGGGGGACCCCCACGGAAAGAGGAAGAGGAGAGAAGGATGTAGAATTGTAGGTGACACTGAAGGTGCACTGAGATAGGTAGGAGGTGAACCATGAGAGAGAAGAGTATTGGAGGTCAAGGGTTTGGAGTTTATAAAGGTGAAGCAGGTGGTCAACTGTGCCAAAGGCAGCAGAAAGGTTTAAAAGTATGAGTATAGAGTAGTGGTCATTGGTTTAAGCAGTTAGTAGATCGTTAGTAAGTTTTAGAAGGGCAGTTAATGTGGAGTGTTGTGGACGAAAGCCAGATTGAAACGGGTCAAGGAGGTTGTTAACAGTAAGGTGGCAGCTCAGGCGGTTGTAGACCAATCGTCCAAGAAGTTTGGAGGTAAATGGGAGCAAGGAGATGGGTCTCAAATTGTTCAGACTGGTGTGCCCCAAAGAAGGTTTTTTAATATGGGGGTCACCAATGCTTGTTTTAGAGGGGTAGGGATGACACCATTAGAAAGGGAGCGATTGAAGATGTGAGTAAGAGAGTGTAGAATAGAGCTAGAGGGTGACCAAAGTAATTGTGAGGGGATGGGGTCCAGAGGGTAGGTGGTTAGGTGTGTGTTGGACAAAAGAGTAGCAACCTCGTCTGTTGTAACAGGATCAAATGAAGAGAGTAGTGAGTGTGGTGGCAGACAAAGTGTGTTTGGAGTGGGAGATGTCTGGACAGTGGAAATTTCATAGCGAATTGTGTCAATCTTATCTTTGAAGTTATTGGCAATCTTCTGGGCAGTCAGGGAGTTGGTTGTAGGAGGCGGAGGAGGATAATGTAGGGATTTGAAGGTAGAAGAGAGCTGATGAGAACTAGATGAGAGGGTGTTAATGAGTCTGATGAAATTGGTCTGTGTGGCTGTATGGAGGCAGGAAATTTACTTCTGGAGTGCAGATTTATATAGGATGAAGTCTCGCAGGGATTTGGGTCACGCCATAGCCGCTCAAGAGCATGACTTTGTCTTCTGAGTCTTTTAGTGTCATCTATCCGCTAAGGCTGTAGTGGACGGGGCCTGATTCTGTGAGTGGTGAGAGGGGCAAGTGCGTCCATACAGGATGAGCATTCATTAGGATTACCTACCATGAAGTTACATTTTTTCTATGACTTTACAAGAAAGTTGTTTTCCAATGGTGCACTGCCAAATGAGTGAAATTAGTGGTCTGGTATACTATTAGATCTGTACCATTAAATGGACCCTTATTTATTGCAGTGTCTGAATCCAGAACTGTCTCTGTTGCATACATTCAGTGAAAGTTAGTTGGATAGAGTGATGAGGGGTTATAACTATTGTCAGGTATTATTGCTGTCTGTGTCTCTTTTAGACACTCTCTAATTGTCCTGATTACCAATGTCACCAGGTGTGAAAGTGAGAGTAGATGCATCATTTTGTGTTGCTACAAAAACAGGAATAGAAGGGAAATCTTCCAATGAGGACACTTGTTTCAATGACAACAGTCTAAAAGGGATTTCCCTCCCACAGGAAAGATATATCTTCATTTCCTGTTGAGTCTACAGGACAGGAAGTGAAGAGAAATCTCCATAATTAGACACAGACAGCAAAGAAGAACCTGACAGCGCTTTTAACCACCCCCAACTTTTCAAATGTTAAATAGATATACATAAACAGTAAATTATATTGTGCAGGTTTAAAAATGAAATTGACCATCTGACTATGTCGATCATGGACAAATAAAAATGTGAGGTGATAGTGATACCAATGGAACATTTTCCAATACCACTTGCCATAAATCATCTGGCATAACCTCTAAATCCCTTTCCCACCCTGCCCTACACTTCAATCGCTGCCCTAATACCCATCCATCCATAAGTGTATCATATATTTTTAAAACTAAATCTAAACCTTGCCTCCAAACTGAATGTGCCACCAACGTAATAAGTGGTGCCTTCACATAGGCAAAAGGTGCAATTCCACTCTGTGCCTAAACATCATGTCTAACTGTAAATATTTTTTTTTTTTTAAAAAGTGTTTGATAAATGAAACTCCTCTTGCAACATATGAAAAGATTTAAAAATATTATTCTCAAATAATTAAAACTTATATTTTAATCCCTTAGTGATCCATATTTCAAACCCCTCCAATTTCTAGAACTTTTTTCAGTTAATATTGTGCCAAATTGGTGTGAGTAAACTATAACCCTCATATCCCGTATAAGTTTTCATTAACTGCCATAGACTAACTGTAGGATATTTAATAAACCTTGAATCCAATTCCGCTTCCAGTTGAGAAGCGGGTGCGTAACGAGACAATATACTTGAAAAAAGTATTTCATTCAGGTCATCCCCATTCCATTGGCCCCGACCAGCCATATGTTGCAATTGGTTGGCCATAAAGTATAATTTAGGATGAGGAATAGCTAATCCTCCCTTATCCTTAGGCATTTGTAGAAAAGAAAGCTGTATTCTAGCCGTCTTCCCCCGCCATATTAGATCTCGAAATAAAGTATCCATCTTTTAAACCATTTTTACTACACTTATTGAGACGCACAACTCGGAAAAGGCCGACCAATAGGATAATAATGCTGACTTATCCCAATTGATATTAAAACCCGAGAAGGAACCAAACTGTTGCACTAATGACATCAAAGATATTCAAGAATTATCTGTATCCCCCAAAAGAATCACAGCATCGCCTGCACAAAGGGCAATTTTATCCTCTTTATCACCTCTCCAAGAACTCATTATATCAGCAGCTTGCCTGATAGCTATGGCTAACGGTTCAACTGCTAGTGCAAACAAGAGGGGGAAGAGTGAGCAACCCGGTCTAGTCAATCTATATAAACTAAACAATGATGGCATACTATTGTTAAAGGAGAACTATGGGGTCAGTGTTTTTCCCCATAGTTCTCCTTAGGGTAACGGGAGGACACAAACTAGCATCCTCCCATTACCCTAAGCTCTGTATACCGCGAGCTACAGCTCGCGGTATACTGAGAGGCCGCAGCCGGAGCGGATCCCGAATTAGATGACGGGATCCGCCCAGCTGCGTGAGTGACAGCTGGCTCTGCCTATCTAGAGGCAGAGCCAGCTGTACCCGCCCCCTCCCCCGTCTGTTCCGCCAGTCAGCGCTGGCAGATCGGAGCGGGGAGAGGGGAATCCAGCCCCTTCCCCTGTCACGGCAGAGAGCCACTATTATGGCTTCTGTCATTGATTTAGGTAAACCTGCCCCCTTAATGCTGCAATCAAGACCTCAAGCAATTCAGGTAGAAGCACTTGCCCATTCCTTTTATATATTTCAGATGGTAACCAATCAAAACCCACTGCCTTATTACCAAAGCCCCATTAACCACAGTCTGTAACTCTTCTAAAGTAAGCGTGGAATCAAGCATATCCCTATCAGACTTTTCAAGTTTTGGAATAGGCAATGCTCCAAGATACTTCTCCAAGTCTCCTAACACATAAGTCGTTTTAGAGCCATATAGATCTTCATAAAACTCTTGAAATGTAGACAAAATATCAGAAGTCTGTGTCACTAAAACCCCATTATTATCATATATGGAGTTAATATAACCTTGCGGTGATCTAGCTATTATAGCAAACAAGTGACCTACACTCTCCCCCCCCTTAAAAAAAAGGATAAGAAGAAAGAAAGTGTTTATTATTTGCCTTATGTAAGAAAACTGTTTTATACATTGTTTGAGCTTCCTTCCATCAGTTATAACTAGTAGGGGATGGATCCGTAATATAAACTTCCTCCGCCTCCCTAATCTCAGCCATTACCTTCTCCTCCCACTTCTGTGACCTCTTCTTTACAAACTATATCTTATTAACAAGCAGGGCCGGACTGGGACAAAAAAATAGGCCTGGGCATTTTAGACTGAGCAGCCAAATCACATGACCCCGACAGGCCCCGCCCTGTCGCAATCTGGGGGTGGAGTCAAACTTAGAAGCGCAATTGAGGGACGGGGCCAGACCACATGACTTACACACACTATAGACTCTATAGATGGCACACAGAGTATCGGATCTATAGGGGACAAGCAGGTATAGGATAAATAAGCAGGAACCTTTGAAAAAAAATATTATGATATCACCCATATATATTAATATTATGCATTTCTACATGGGTGTTACTGCCTACAGAGGTGCAAAGTTGGCTAGTTGTCTTTGACTGGCACAGTCTGTCCTGAAATTCCCATAGGTGGACTGTTCAGGTGATAGCCTAGCAAACCTAATAAAAAGCAATGGGTTTCCAAGAGTGGTAGTGAAAAAGGAGAGAGCGGTGGCAACTTCGCTGCTGTACTCATAATCAGTCATACGAGGAGCAGTACACAAGCCTCCTAGCACCCTCAGCCATGCCACATACCAGCCTGGGGACATGTACCCCTGTAGAGCCTGTAGGCCAAACTGGAGCAGCAGCCTGAGCAGCACCAGCACTTCCTCCTCACACCCCACCCCCTGCCATCTCATAGTCTGGCCCCTATTTCCTCTCAGTTTGGCCCCTTTGTTCCCCCTCAGTCTGGCCCATGTGTCTCCCCTGTGTGTCTACTCAGTCTGGCCCGTGTCTCCCCTCAGCCTGGCCCCTGTGTCTCCCCTCAGCCTGGCCCCCGTGTTTCCCCCTCAATCTGTATCCAGGACCACCATTAGAAATCATGGGGTCCCATACAGCCACATCTTACATGGCTGTCGCCAGACCGGTGCTGCTGGGGCAAGACCTCTTATACCTCCACCTTGTCCCCTGTCACTTCTGCCATGCCGACCCTGGAAGGGGCCTGAGCCCCTTGATCTGTCTGGGTCCCTGACATGGGTATTAGCCATACCCCCTGATGGTGGCCCCTGTGTCTCCCCTCAGTCTGGTCCCTGTGTCCCCCCAGTCTGGTCCCTGTGTTCCCCTGGGTCTAAGTATGAAGAAGTTACTCGCACTCCAGCTCAAGTTCAGTCAATATTTTATTGACCCCTGTGGTGTCACAACATGGCAATGACATGCACAGCCATGCTGCGACACCACAGAGGTCAATAAAATATTGACTGAATTTGAGCTGGAGTGCGAGTGACTTCTTCATACTTAGACTGATTTGCGGAGGCATCCGTGATTGCTTGGCACCCACCCGACACTCGAGGGTCTTATCTGGTCAGGTGTGCGATGGGTTTGTTTTGATTATCTCCCCCTTAGTCTGGCTCCTGTCCTCCCCCTCAGTCTGGCTCCTGTCCTCCCTCTCAATCCGGCTCCCGTCCACCTCTCAATCCGGCTCCCGTCCACCTCTCAATCCGGCTCCCGTTCCCCTCTCAATCTGGCTGCCGTCCCCCTCTCAATCTGGCTCCTGTCCCCCTCAGTCTGGCTCCTGTCCCCCCCATGTGTCCAGCATGAGACGAGGTGGTGATTCCTCCCCCCGGTCAGCTTACTTTCTCCTGGACGCTGTGTTCCTTCAAGCACAGCGTCTGTCCTGCACAGTCTTCCTGGGTCTGATGTCAGCTGGTGGGGGCGGGACGGCTCCTCCCAAAGTGTGATTTGCCTGGCCGCTCTGTGCTCTGTGATCAGTGGAGCGTTCAGAGCGGCCATCGGGCATAGCTGGCCGGGCCGAACAGAAACAGGCTGATAGTTTTCGGGCCGGCCGGTTTGCCCTATGGCCAGTCCGGCCCTGTTAACAAGCAATCCCCGTAGATGTGCTTTCATAGTGTCCTAAACAATTGCACGAGAGGCCGAGGAGAGATTATCCTGAAAAAAAGTTTTTAATTTCAGAGCAATTTCATCATCCTCTGGGAATAAACTAAACCATCTCAAGTTAACTCTCCATGGACTATTGATTATGCATTGACCCATATTTAGACATACCAATAGAGGGGAATGATCAGATAGGCCCCTAGGTTCATAAGAAGTAGATACATTTAGATGTATGGGAATATACATGGTGTATATACCTGGTGTACATAAGGCCAAATCTATCTGAGACAATGTTTGAAATGCAGAATAACAACAAGAATATTGAAGAATGTGCCCTCCATACATCATTAAGTCCTAGATCCTGTAATAACTTGTAGAAAGGAGTTTCATTCCGCACATTTTCCACCCCAAATACCTGAAGCCTATCCAGCTTCTGGTTTAACACATTGTTATAATCTCCCACTGCTATAACTGGAATTCTCAACCTAACTGCCATAAATTTAGATAATTCCCAAAGCACTTCAGGAGAATATGGAGGAGGAATATAAATGTTTGCCAATATACAACTCACACCATTTATTTTACATAACAAAAAAACATAAAGATCATATGAATCCACGGTGGCATGCATACAGGAAAATACAATATTAGAAGAAATCAATATACTAACACCCCTTGCAATAAAATGAATGAATAATTTAAAAGAAAAATTATCACATATCATATGAGTGTCAGCATCTGTAGAAAAATGAATTTCGTGGAGGCAAACCACCGATGAAGTTTACTTAGATATACTAGTGAGCACCGCTACTCTGTTTTATAGGGTCTCTCAGACCTCTCACATTCCACGAGATTATATTAACTTTAGCCAAGAGCAACACAGATACCTCATTAATAGTTTTAACATCCCAGTGTCCAGCAGGTAACTCTTAATATCTGCTCCCAATAATAGAAATACTCTAAATAACCAAAAAATATTACTTGAGGTGACTCAGACATGCCAGGCCACACATTTCCTTTACCCCACTCAACTAGACAAAAACAAGCAAGACAAACACATATAACAGCAAAAAACACTGCGCTATTTCCAACCCTTCAAGTGTGCCCTCATTTTGTGAATAAACAATGTACTCAAATTACTCCATATATAACAAAATGCATGTATATATATCATTCCACTAAATTCACTCAGTGTCATATTGAATGCAACATATAAAATATCCATTAAGTTGTACACCCCACTATGGAACAATAAGTATCTCCCAGAACTGTTTAAACTACGGGGCTTTGCTGCATGGAGTAGAGCCGGGATAAGTAAAGTGGACCAGCTATACATTGACTGTTCTTTATGCTCCTTCTCCCATTTAGTGTCTCATTATCACATCAGTAACACACACTTTTTCCAGTACCTTCAAGTTGGGCATGCCCTCTCGTCTCAATTTGGGGTAGCTCCCCCACCTATCTATCCCACTCCGGTTTTGGACGCACTGGTTCAGATGACACGCAAGAAGCAAATTATTTAGTTTCTGTACTCTAATTTAATGAACAATTCCTCCTCCCATACAATGATGAGAGTGAGGTATAGGTGGATTCAGGATATCGGACCTATTACTGATGAGATCTGAGAGGATATCCTCCATAATGTACCCTTGACCTCACTATCCACGACTTACCGCCTCACCCAGCTTTTCATTTTACATAGATCGCATCACCTGAATAATTGGTTAAAATTGGTGTCAAGGATGATCCGTCTTGCCCGAAATGTGGATTCCACCAGGGTTCACTGATTCATCTCCTATGGTGTTGCCCTAAATTGGTTAGGTATTGGAGCCAAATAATTACACTGATTAATTCAGTCTTTAACGTCTTCCTTGCCTTGTCTCCGCTTACCTGCCTCTTAGGGGGAATAGATCCTCCCATTTTGTCTACCCATTTGAGATCAGCTATCCATAGAGCCTTATTTACTGCCAGGAGACTCATTGCACGCAAAGGGATATCACACTCCCCACCTTCTGTGGATCCTTACCTTTGAAAGGGTAACGTACCAAAGGAGAGGGCTTGATAGTAAATTCTCCCTGATTTGGTCCTCTTGGTTACACTAGATCTCGGTAGTCAATGTTTCTTGGTTGTATCCCTCTGGTAATCTCCATGAGTATATACTATGTCTCCCATTGTCACTGCATCCCTTACCTGTGCAGGTGTCCAGTCTATTTTCTACACCTGAAATGTTGGTTCTATAACTGTATTGCTGTGTTCTAGGGAATACTCTGGTCCTCATGACGGGATGTGCTTGGTCGATATTTGGTGATGTTTGTTTTTTGTTTGTCTGTTGATCTATGTTATTGACTGTTTACAAAACTGTTTAATAAAAACGATCTGATTTTTTTTTTAAAGTACCAAAGATCTGTGATAAATCGTGATATATTCCTTATTGCCACCTGATTTAAAAAAAAAAAGATAAATAAATCATGCGTATAATCAAAAATCCATAATCCACTGTGACTTTTTGTGATACACTCCAACTTAAAGTGCTTCCCAGTCATCCACCTCCGAGTGCGCAATCACTAGTACACTCACCAGATCCTCTAGACCACAAACAATGGTCTATTAACACTCTGCATACGCCTTTTGGCTTCAAATATCTTTCTCTCCACCAGGTCACCGGTGGTTAATCTGCTTAGGATCCCTCTCAGGTTGCTTTAATTTTCCCCAACATAGAAAATCAGAGTCACACATGGTGTAAAAATCCTTAGTGATAATTTATGTGCACATAATCTAAAAACTTACATTAAAAACGAAATACAGCGCTGTGAACACAGCTTGGCCAGTTCTTATATCCAAATCTCTTGGACCCCAATATTAAATGCCAACTGGTATTGAACAATCCGTCTCCTCGCCCGGAAGCTGATCCAGGCTCACTCCAATAGCATCAGCCTGTAGGCTCTTTTACTGATGCGTTTTGTCTGTGGGACTTTTTCAAAGGCTAGCGTGCACACTGACTCTATCTCCCTTTATAGACTCCTCTGTGTTACATTTACAACCACCACAAGATGTCATTCTATCTAATCAGAAACCTGTTAACCCATACATAAGAGGATTCAGCTAACCTAATTCATATTTTAATAACATATACTGTATAACATTGATAAAATTAACATAATTAAAAACCATTATCTAAAATCATCTTTAATAGAATATACAACTAATCTTACTCTTAAAATTGTATCTAAATAGACCTGGGGGAATGAATCCATCATTAAAACAACACCACTACACATATTAATATGACAATACCCTCCAACTCAGCTATTATTAATAAAACAGTTCAAGTCCAGTTCAATATTCAGACCTTTAGGATGCACTAGGATGTGTAGCATAAAGATCCATTTTGTCTCATTCTGAGAGATCATCCTGGTTCTATTAGTACATCTCCAGTGACTATAAGCTCTATCCTTCTCATAAAAGGTAAATAATGTTTTTTTTTATTGTGGACCTCTTTAAAATGTCTGTATTGATTGATTTGTCTGTATGTATTGATTTGTAATATCTGTATTGATTGAATCCATGTTTGATGTTTTTTATATGTTGATTCAAATTAAAAATTCTCTGGTAGTCCTACTTACATGTGTTTAACCAATACGGTAGTCACACAGGCATTCAAACACATGTATGACAAGAAACAAATTCTTTCATTTCAAACTGTCTTCAATTAGAGCTAGAGGTAAAATTATTTTTTTCTTCTGTTTCCCCCTTTTCTAGTTACACTACATACAGTGCAATGTTTACATGGGTAGAATCCAACACCTCCAAAATAATGATTTACTTTGGGTGATGGATCGATCACATTATTTACCAACCTATCTTTAGGGGGGGCTTTCTTATAGATTACCCATGGCTTCCGGGAGATTAGGGGGCCTATAATTCTATCCTTTCTTAAAATCCCTGAATGTTTGTTAATAACTTTTTCAAAAACTCTATACTGAGCAGTATAGTTGGTTATAAAGGTAAAGGATAATTGGCTTCCATCTGGTTTTTCTTTTTACCTTCCAAAAGACAATCCCTTTCCATTCTACCTACCGTGTCTTTGATATTTCTCACTTCCCTTTCACTACACCCCTTTTCTTTAAATCTCATCTATGAAATGTCAGCGTGTGTTACATATTCCTCTTCCAAGGTACAATTTCTCCTTATTCTCACAAACTGACCTTTAGGAATATTACTAACCCACTTGGGTTGATGGCAACTCCCCAATGGTATGTAACCATTCTGATCAGTACTCTTAAAGTGGGTTTTTGTATATATTCTTCCATTTCTTTTATATATGTGCCGGTCGAGGAATCGAACCATTTCATCACTTATGTGTTTTGTAAATTTTATTCCATACGGGTTAGCATCGATCTCCTCCAATAATAACTTTAGGGATTCTTCACTACCCCCAGATCATTAAAATATGATCGATGAAACATTTCCAATATAATAAGCCTTGTCTTTGTTTTCCAGAAACCTGTTTCTCCTCCCACCGCGCCGTAAATAAATTTGCAAAGCTTGGAGCAAACTTAGCTCCCATCGCCACTCCCCTTGTCTGTAGATAATACTCCTTTCGATACCATAAATAATTTCTTTTCATAGAAAAATCCAAATATTTTATTACAAAAATCTATTTGTTCCTGTTTTAAATGACTATACATATCAAAAGCCCACATTGTAGTTTGTATTCCTAAATTATGCGGGATAAGTGACACAACATCTATAGTGACAAAGATGACGTTTCCACTAGCTACAAAACCAGATAAGGAATTTATTATATCTCTACTATCTTTTAAAAAAGATTTTGTCTTAATAACCATGGGCTGGAGGTAAAAGTCAATATATTCACCCACCCTAGATAAAAAAAGATCCAATCCCACTCACTATAGGACGTCCAGGTGGGGTTTTTTGATCTTTGTGAACTTTAGGTTAAAAAAAATATAACTGGGGTTCTACAAACTGAGGGAATTGGGTATCTTCGCTCCTTTTTATTCAAAATCTCCATCTTAAACCCTTTTTGACAATTTCTGTAAGTTCCTTTTTATATGTATCTACAGGATTTCCCTTTAATTTTATATATGTCCCTTTATCTGCTAAAATTCTCAACTCTCTAATTTCTTTCTCAACCAAGTTTTTAAAAACTTCTATTTCTTACCATCCACTTCTGTTTGGAAGTCTTCTACCCACCACCCCCTCCTTCGTTTCTTGGTGGCAAGAAATCCTCTGTTCTGTTCCCTGCCTCCATTCCAATCTCCATCTCTTACCCTCCACCCTCCACCCTCTTACCTGATAATTGTGAAAATTCTGTGGTGTGGGTGGTTTCTAACTCTCCCACTTCCCTCTTCTCACCGGGGGCGGTGTTGAGGTTATTTCCTCCCCCACTTGAACTCTGGTAATTCTCTCTTTTCCTCTTTTTATGTATGGGCTTCCAATGTACCACAAGTTTTGGGGCTACCTTCTCTTCTTTCTCTTCCCCACTCTTACCACTCTTATTACTATTTTTTGAGGAGAAAAACCTCCAACCCTTTTGATTTTTTACCATATTCTTCCAACCCTATAAGAGGTTCCAATCTTTCTCTCAGCATGCAGATATTGCCTTCTACCGTCTCTAGTTTTCTTTTTTTTTCTATTTATTAACAATTCCAATCATTTTTCTTCACAATATCTGAAGAAAGCCAACCATTCCTTTTTTTAAATCTGATGGCAATAAGTAATACATCACGACCTATCACAGATCTTTGTTGTCACAACTTAATGGACATTTTATACGTGGAGGACACTGTGACAGAGTGAATTTAGTGGAATATTCTTTATATATATGTGTGTGTAATTTGTATATTTGGAAACATTTGAGTGCATTGTTTATTCACAAAATAAGGACACACTTGAAGGGTTAGAGATAGTGCAGTGTTTTTTGTTTAATAGTTTTGGGAGGAGTTTAATAGCTTCTTTCTTTCACTAAAGCTATCACAGAGGGTGGGATAGAGTTGGGATATTGCCACAGGGCATACTATCATTTGTTTAAAAACACATGTAACAATTCCACCCAGGAACCATCATGGGGAAACCTAAATAAAAAGAACTGTCACTGACCAGCTATGCTAATAACCCTTCCTATTACTGGATATTAAGAGGACCCACACAAACCCCCCTCAGCAGCTTCATACTCCTTTATATAGATCACATATTACGAAAGAGCTGCTCATTACAGTCCAGCCATGAGGCTGCTGCCTCAGGATTATCGATAAAGTGTGTTTCCCCTTTAACAATCACTCGCAGCCTTGTTGGATAAAACATAGCATATGAATGTCTGAGCGATTGTAACCGTCTTTTAACATCCATATACTTAGCTCGCCTTTTCTGCACCTCCACAGAAAAGTCAGGAAAAAATAATAACTTGGCTCTTTGATATGAGATATCTCCTCTATGACACACCTTATTCATCGGAAGCTTAGGATCCTTATAGTTAAGGAATTTAATAATAAATGGCCGAGGGAAGTTACCAGGAGGTAGAGATCTAGTAGGGATTCGATGTGCTCTCTCTATCGCCATCATTGATGTAAAGGAGTCCACCCCAAAAGTGTCCAGCAACCATTTTTCAATAAACGCAGTAGGATTCCTCCCTGCTGCTTGTTCTGGTAGCCCCAAAATGTACAAATGATTTCTTCAGAGACAGTTTTCCATGTCCTCCAACTGTGAGGAGTGAACTGATAAAGCAGCATTCACAGAGCGCATATCCTTGTGTAATGGGGCAACCTCATCCTCCAACATGCTCACTCTCCCCTCCACAGCTGCAGTGCGCTCTCTTATTTTTTGTAAATCATGTCTCAGTATCACCATGTCTTCTCTAAGACCTTGAACTTGACCAGTGAGGATAGTTAATGTAGAACCGCAGTCCTGTACTGCATTATACATATCCTTCAATGTTGGTTCCCCCTATGGCTGCTTAGTAGATTGTAAAGCATTTTCAGAGTCCTCTCTATCCTGTATATTCACAGTACCTGCACTAGCTAAATCTTGCTCTAACTCCCCGTCACTACTTGCAGGGGACTCCCCATACTCACATCCCCCTCTGTTTGCACATGAGGGGGATGACTTGTTTTATGCTTCAGGTCTTTAGCTTCTTTCCGGAGTACTAGCAAAGCACTCCAACTAATTTGCAGCCTCCTTTTGCCTTTTCTTTTCTCTTACCGCACGCTGAGTATGCGGGCCGGCGCCATCTTGAAACGATCGGTCCGCATCGGCTTCACCCTCTTTGTTTTTCTTGGTCATCTTGCACTTTCCAAGTAACTGCTGATCAGCCCTCTGCCACCAGTAACATTGAAGCCGGGGAGTAGAGATAAGATCAGTGCCCTCTATGCTGATTAATAGCAGCTAACCAGCAGGAAAGAACTATATCTGTACAGGCGTCGGATCGCTTGTACAGTGAGGCGCCGTGTCCCCCCTCTGCCGCCGCCGGTGCCACCTTCAGTTTCCCGGCCTCCGATGTCCTCCATGAGAGCATGGGACTAGCGCGGCGGGTCACCTATGATGGATCAGGGGAGATCAGCAGGCTGGACCCGGAAGTGATGTGCATTACATCACTTCCGGTGTCACTGTACATATTCTCTGGCTCCTAGAGCCAGAAGAAGAAGCTGGTGAAGCAGATCTCTGCTTCATCGGCTTCTTTGGGGCCCTAGGTGACATTGGGGGTCTGAAAGAACCCTATGGGGGTCCTAGCAGACCACAGACTTAACAGTGGCATGCAATGCCAGACTGTAGCTAACATAGCAAGCAGAATACTCATTATGCATAAAAAGGGTGTATACTCTAGAGACAAAACCATAAGTCTTCCATTTCACAAAACACAGGTTAGGCCTCATCTGATCCACAGGAAGGATCTCCTGGAGCTTGAGAGAGTGCAGAGAAGGGTAACATTTGAATCTTGAACTGTTGCAAACTTTGTGTCAAACAAAGAAATATTATTCTGACAGCAGGTAATGAGTTGCATATGGAAGTATGTGCTACTCAGCTCATAGAAATTGTGGTTGCTGAGCCATTCACTCTCAGTTATCAATGAGCTTCTCAAATCAAAGTACAAAACTATAATGATCATAATATAAAGACCACTAATGCTACGGATGTCACATGTAGCTCATAAAGGCATTCAGTGCTCTAAAGTGATAGCAAAAAACAATAATTTTTATGCCTTGTGACATCAAACCAACAGTGGAAAATGTCAAAGTCTGTCAAGAGACCAGCCAGCCAAAAAGAGACTGTCATATGACATACAGTACTTTAACTACAGTACTGTGTCACCAGTTAGCCAGGGATATATTTTTTTGCAACCATTTTCATAAACATTTCAGCCTATTTCAGTGGCTCAAATGTATTTGGACAAATTAACACAATCATAAATAAAATGTTAATTTGTAATATTTTGTCAAGAATCCTTTGCAGGCAATGACTGCTTGAAGTCTGGAATGCATGGACATCACCATACTCTGGGTTTCCTCCATTGTGATGCTTTGCCAAGCCTTTACTGCAGCTGTCTTCAGTTGCTTGAATCTGAGCAGGCAATATATCCCTATACACTTTAGAATTCATCTGACTGCTTCTGTCACAATATCAATAAACACTAGTGACCCAGTGCCATTGGAAGCCATGCATGCCCATGCCATCACGCTGCCTCCACTGTGTTTTATAGATGATGTGGTATGCTTCGGATCATGAGCCGTTCCTCGTCTTCTCCATACTTTTTTCTTCCCATCATTCTGTTACAGGTTGATCTTAGTTTCATCTGTCCAAAAAATGCTGTTCCAGAACTTGGCTGGCTTTTTTAGTTGTGGTTGGCAAAGTCTAATCTGGCCTTTCTATTCTTGCGGCCTATGAATGGTTTGCACCTTGTGGTGAACCCTCTGTATTTGCTCTTGTGAAGACTTCTCTGGTAGACTTGTATAATGATATGTCTACCCCCTGGAGAGTGTTCTTCTCTTGGTTGGATGTTGCGAAGGGGTTTTTCTTTACCATGGAAATGATACTATGATCATACACCACTGTTTTTTTCCATAGATTTTCTAGGCCTTTTTGTGTTGAAGAGTTCACCAGTGCATTCTTTTTTTCCTCAGACTCTACCAAACTGTTGATTTGGGCACTCCTAATGTTCCTGTTATTTCTCTGATGGATTTCTTTATTTTTATGCAGCCTAGGATGGCCTGTTTCACTTGCATTGAGAGCTTCTCTGAACGCATGTTGTGGGTTCACAGCAGCAGCTTCCAAATGCGAATGCCACACTTGGTGTCAACTCCAGACCTTTTACCCGCTTAATTGACAATGAAATAAGGCAGGAATAGCCCACACCTGTCCATGAAACAGCTTTTGAGTCAATTGTCCAATTACTTTTGGTCACTTGAAAAAGAGGGGACTACATATTAAAGAGCTTTAATTCCTTAACCCTTCCTCAAATATGGATGTGTATACCCTCAACCTAAAGTTGAGGGACTGCACTTTAAGCCCATATTGTTTATTTAACTGTAACTTGAATTTAATTTGGTAAACAGACAAAATAACAAAACTTTTGTCAGTGTCAAATTATTTGCATTCTTGCGAGAAATTCAACTGGTTTACTCTAGTCCCAGATACTCTCAATTCATCAGAAAAAGCATGACACAGATTTTAAAACAAAGGTTGTTGAAACTACAAAGGTAAGATGGACAAAAACTACAGTTGTGTAACACATCTGTTTATTTTCCAACCAGGAGACAGCGTAAGAATGCAAAAAATGGAGGGTGGCCAGCACTAGTAGAGCTTCAATCAAACAAAAATATCCAAGAGGAATAGATTAACAGGGTTATTCACAAAAGGGTTTGGAGAAGGCAGGGGAAGTGAACAATCTAGGCCCAAATAGCTGATTTGGAAAAATTCTCCAATTCAACTCACTTTCCATTTCAGCTATTTTGTCCTAGATTGTTCACTTCTCCTGCCTTCTCCAAACTCTTCACCCTTTTGTGAATAACCCAGTACAATTGACACCATTAGAGATGTGACATCATTATTTTACCTGATAGAGGAGGTATATGAAACAGAACGTCCAAGCCTGAATCCAGTGTAATCTCCCACAATAAGACTTGAAGGTTTTCCAGTTCAGACTCACCAGCACAGTAGCAACCTGGATTGTAGCATATTTGAGCATAGTCAGAAGCAATATGTAACTACCATGTTATAGTATACTTCAGTACTATTATTTCTCTTTTGTTTCAAAAGAAGTATATAAACTATATTGTGGTGATATGTTATAGTAAAACTGTGGATTTCCGCAGCTTATTAAACTGGCTACAATAACAAAATGAAGCTACATAGAGGTTCCTGCTTGTACCATCATACAGGGTTGCTCTAATATGTAAATACTGAATTCTCTGGTAGTGTCAAGTGATTGACCACTCCTTCTATATCCAGTGTTTTACAATTATTCAGTGAGGTTTTTCAGTGAGGTTAGGCCCATAATAAAGTTTGTCAGATAGAAGGAGGTGGATCGATGCTTAACTTTGCTCCGAATGGTTGGTATTAGATCCACTCCTATTTCAATCATGAACCTCCTTGTTTGTCCTTTAATGTGATCATCAACTTTCCTGACCAATAAAGAGGCAAAGCAAAGAAGAGTCAAGGCATAGTTTTACATGTAGGTATTTACTTATAACTGTAGCTACCTATTGTATATCTGCTTTTGACAGTTTTAATAGTTGGTCTTCAATAAAGGTAGCCTCTGCTTATTTCTATCATATGCTTAAATTACCAGGTGTGGATTGGATGATTCCACACTGAGAGCTTTATCTTCCAGGTTCTGTTGCTACTTGTTGCCTGCACATAAGTTAAATAAAAGGTTGTATCCCTTTTAAACCAAAATGTAAAAAAAACATTTAACACCCCTAGAAATTCTGATTGTCTATGGTCTCCTGACCACCAATTAGCTGTGTACAGTATAGAAAGAAGTTATTCATCCTATTTTGTTGCAATACAATGCACTTAGCTGCTATGTCCTGTTGGGGGCTGACAACACAAAGCAGTGCCCTGTCCACTTGTCTAGTTAAGCTACTCAAACACACCACCTTCTTTGTTCTGTACAACATAGGGACTAACCATTCTGAAGTCCCAAGATAACAAGTGGCAGGGCTAATTAGACTTCTTGAGATAACACAGTTAGTGTGCACACAGCACAAGAACTCTGAATTTCTGACATGATCAACAGGCATTTTTTTGCACTTATAGAACAGATATAATCATTTTTATGCATTTCCCATATTTTGAGTGGGTGGGTGGGTCTGCTCCCCTAATATTTGCTGCATGACTCCCAAGGCAGGCTAGAATCTGTTTTGTAGCAGCAATAAACTTAGAACTGGAACTTTAATAAATTAAGCTTGCTGTAATTAGAGATAGCAAGATCCCTACAATGGGATCTAAATTGCATTGTTTTGTTTTCCATTGCACCTTTAACAAGCCTGGAGTTACACTAAAATTATGCTATACTGCAAAAAAACTAAGATTCTTAAATAGATCTAAATAATAATATAATGCAGTAGCATTTTTCGTAAGAAAAGGTACTGGGCCTTTAGCAGGAAACAAATTTTGTCTGCAAAATGATCCTGCTTCTGAGTGTTGTAGATACAAATCAGTACTTACATAAATGGGGCAGCCACAGGAAAGTCTTACGGCCCACATTTTCACTACAGAAGGCTCATTCCCTCACAGAGACGTGATTGAAGTTTATACGTGTCACTGCCCTCTGTACTGCACCTGTCAGACAGCTAAAAAGGTGTTACTTTCACAACTCTTCTTTAATGTCATGCAATGCTTGAAATCATATTCTTACATGTGAACTAGAATATGCCTTATATAAGCAACAATGCAACCAATATGCCTCTCACAGTCTAATAGTGAATGAACACAAGTTTTAAAGTGTATGTAATACTTAACAATGAATTTCGGTGTGCAAAAAAACCCCATTGATCCTGCCACAAATCAACTAAGCCTTGTGACTTACTGTGCACTGAAATCACAATTAGAACAAAATTAGGGAGGTGCCACCAAAAGAAGAACCTAAAAGAGTTTTAATTGGTAATAATAAAAGTATTGAAGTGCCTATGCATTTCAGGGGCAAACAGGCCTTTAGGTGTAATTCAAAAGGAGAATCCCTTGGGCAATGCACTCAGGGAAAGTTACAATGATTGTGACAACAAGTACAAGGGCACATGCAGCAGTCAGAAATTAAGTGGCTTCATTGCTCCATAGGAGCCGCTCAATTGCTGACTGCTGCATGTGCCCTTGTATTTGTGGTCACTATCATTACCACAAAAGCCGTTCACAAAGCCATTGTGGGCAAACCGGAGTTAACACCTGGTGAAACATAGCCACATTTTTAAAATACTGTAAGCTTTGTTTATGCTTTAATAAATGTAAATTATGCACTGCTCTACATTTGTGTTGGCTAAACACCCATGTGTATGTATCCTATATTTAACCTTTCAAAAGAGGGTTCTTTCCTACATGATCTATCCATGTCTGAGCTCCTAACAGTGAAAATAACTATGTTCTTCACACACCATATATGAGAAGCCCCAAACCTTTGTTAGCTCATGATCCACATTTACATACAAGTGGCTTGTGATCCAGACTAATTTTTTTTTTTTTAAAACCTAAGGGATCTATTTATAAACAATTCACAGAGCCATTCGCTCTGCGAATATTTGTAAAAGTTAATTCTGTGTAAAGCGGCAAAAACGACTATTCGCAGTATGGTTTCTTTTAGGTTGAATATAATGTAATACCGCATTATGGCCACTAGATAGAGCTGAGGACCATAGGAAAGAAGTATTTATTTCCTATGCTCCTGAGCACCATCTGGTGGCCATAATGTGGTATTATGGTACATTTGATCTGAAAAGAAAATATACTAAGAACATTTGTTTTTGCCTCTATTCACACAGATTGACAGGGTGAACGGAGGGTGCAAATATGTTTCAGAGAAACAAGACTATTGGTATCATGGAATGGCTCAGTGGTGTAGAAATTCAGGTACAGAGACATACTGAGAACCTTCTCAGATGGTGCAGCAAGGAATTACAATAGCAGATTTGAACTGAAAGCAGAGACCACCTTGTAAAACCCATTATAGAGCCTGTGTGTGGGGGGATAACACATGAGGTCTTTTAAATAAAGGTTTTGGTCCCTAGATAATTGAAATTCTTTATATAAGTCTGCTGAGTAATGCATTTTTGTGATCATAAAACAATGAAAATGTCACAACTGAGGCTCCAAGAAAAAAGATGCATGTATGCTTACAATTAAAACATTGAAAAGGTTAAGGATCCTCACACTTTAACCACACAAATCCATACTAGATTAAACAACTGCCTGCAAATTAAGCATCATTGGCTAAAAATATACACCTTACCTCTCTATCTTAAAGTGCTATCTTTTGTTCTACAAACAGCATTTTTCCCATAATTAAATTAGCCTAAAAGCTTCAACACTTCATATATGAAGAGCACATTCATAAAGAAAGATGCATGTCATTGCTCAAAGAAGAGATGGATTTCTTTTCAGACATCTGCAGTGACGTAGGCTGCATCTAAAGATCTAGTCTATTTGTGTCAATATATATTCATCACATACATCCTGTTTCTATTTACACACTGCCTCAATCACGACCTTGTGTAAAATGGTAAGAAACATATCCCTGTTACTTGAACCACTGATTGCCTACCTAATCCCAGAATCTATAAAAGCACAGCATGACCTCACAGCTACCTACTCAGTGGGCTGTGCCTTCTGTATCTGTGCACTAAGCATGTACATATAGTGCTTTGTTGCTGGAGCTTCACACCTTCAGATGAAAAGGAATAAAAATATGAGTAGAGGTCATAAGTAGCACCCCACTTGAACACAAGACGTATCTCATTGTGGGAATTACGCAATGTGAATGAATCATCTGTACAATATGTTATTAACGTTGAAGAATTCAAGCTATATTTTGTGTAACTTTAATTGATAAAATTTGGTGGTGGAACAAAGATGAATGGATTGATTGACAGATAGATAGATGACAGATAGATACAGTGCCTGGTCTAAAAAAAAAAGTCACACACTCTAATATTTAATTGGACCACCTTTAGCTTTACTGCATGCATGCACTGTGACATTGTTTCAATAAGCTTATGCAGTGTCACAACATTTATTTCCGTTAATTTTTCACCATGTTCTTGTAGGGATGATGGGAATTTCGGATCACTGTAAAGTCTTCTCCAGCACATGCCAAAGATTCCCAGTAGGGTTATAGTCAGGGCTCTGTGGTGACCAATCCATGTTGTAAAAATTATGTCTCATGCTCCCCGAACCACTCTTTCACAATTTGAGCCCAATCAATCCTGACATTGTCATCTTGGAACATGCCCTTGTCGTCGGGGAAGAAATAATCCATTTATGGATAAACCTGGTCATTAAGTATATATTTAGGTAGAAATTGGACCTTTTTTGGGGTGCACATAACATTGCTGAATCCAGACCAAGTGAAGCAAACCCTAGATCATAACACTAAATTCAGGTGGTGACTTTTCTTGGCCAGGCAGTGTATAAGATAGAGAGAGAGATACAGAGAGAGATAGAGAGATACAGAGATACAGAAATACATAGAGAGATACAGAGATACATAGAGAGATACAGAGATACATAGAGAGATACAGAGATACAGAGAGAGAGAGCTAAAGAGAGCTAAAACAAAAATGTAAGATATTTCAGCTTAGCAATCATGTGGTGGCTACAGTAGTTTTCTTTTTTAAATATTTTTTCCCCTTTATTTTCACCTGGTGATCAGGTGTCTGTTATTTTTCAGCTTCCTTTAAAAGACCAAGCTGGCCAGCAAAAGTGTCAGAGGGTTGAGACAAACCACTTAAAGGGCAATTCCATTTTTCCAGGCAATTTGGGAGAATGGAATTACCCCCTCCAATTTACCCCCTCCACTATACTTACCTTTAGCCAAATGCTCCTTCCCTTCCACTGTTTCCGCTGTACTATCTGCACTCATGACAGTGCAGCCCTTAGCAAGAAGTGTTTCTCATTGGTCAGTGTGGTCAGAAGCGCTTCTCAATGAGTGATTTGTATTGAGCTTGTAGTTCCTCATGGGAGTGAGCTTGGAGCGTTGGCTACTTTATGACACACACAGGGACCATGGGGAACAAAAGTAGCCACCCTCCAGAAGGAAAGACAGTGTCAGCAAGAATTTCAAGATCCACAGCTGAGTGATACACAAATAAGATAAATTTTTGTTAATAGTTAATGTACTTGAATGTATTTTTAAGATTTAACTCCTCCATGTCACTTTATCTATTAGAAATCAAACGAACATTAGAGAAACATATTTTTTCAAACTAAATTCTACTAGTGTTTGAGAAACTTTAGACTCCACAAAGGTGGCTTTTAGATGGTTGGCACTGGGCAGGGGGCATCCTGCACTGGATACCCGTGTCACTGGGCACAAGAGCAGCAACATGGGCTCTGTGGTAGGGTGTCCAGATGGTCTTTTTAATATTCATAATTCAGGAGCTGCTTGACCAAATGAGGTGATTAGCAGAACTCTGCACTTTGCCATTTAGTATCTTCATTACAAATAGTTGGTTATTCTGTATGGAATGAGTGTGGGGTACCACATACCATAATAGATACATCCACACAACAAATTATAATTGACTTTTAAAGTAAGCACATGAGCACATGCTGTTGTTAATAAAAAAAACATGTAGCTTTATTGGTACATAAAGAAATAAAAACCATTCAGATTGTAAGCCCTCATGGGCAGGGCCCTCCTTACCATCTTGTCCTAAATTGTATTGTGACTGTAATTTCTTCCTTATATTGTAAAGCGCTGTGCAAACTATTGGCGCTATATAAATCCTGTATAATAATAATTCAGGCCACCATGTCTGTGGGTGCAGAAGGAGGTGGTCTCTGTCTCCTGTTACCCATCGATTATATCACCAATGTTTAGGCGCTCCTTTGACTCATTGCCCTAGATAGCAACTGTGTTACATCTTTTTATTTGTGTACTTACCTCTGAATGACTTTTACAATCCTGTGAGCATTTGGTGGCATGTCCCAGGTACTGCCTTCCTGGCTTTTAGCAGAGACACTGGACTTGCTGGCTTTATGTTTACATAGGTATTACCCTGAAGACTCCTGAGGACTAATGCTTTCATTAGTATAATAATCCTGCCACTTGCTGTTTTGGAGTGACAATGTTCTGTCTCCCAATTACTCAACGCCACATGCCCTTACAGTGGAGACACTAAAGCTGATTTACTAAAGAAGTTGAGAATCTTCACAAAAAATGTCTGAATATTCACTTGCAGTCATATGAAAAGCCAAAGCCTGTCACATTAAATACCCATTCATTTGCAGATGCTTTTCAAATGATTGGATAATGGAAGTGAATATTCACACAATTTTGTTTTGGAAAATAGGCAAGATTCAGCCTGGCGCAAACTAATGGGACTGGTGCTCACTCCGCCAATGCTAGGAACCACGGGCTGCCTTCTCAACCAGGGAATCACTGGAAGCTAGACAACATGCAACAAAACACAGAGTAGGCACCACCTCCTTCTGCAGTATGTTTATTGATCAAATGATGAAATTAAAGAGTAAAAAGGTTCTACTCACTATTCCTAAAGGAAACCAGGCATATCAATAAAAGAGTCTGATGGTCCAAGAACGCTGTATAATGGTAGGTGCACCCCAATGGAGTGCTGTGCTAATGTGTTTTGGGGTAACCAACCCCTTCTTCAGAGCAAGACCTTGACCGTTGGGTGCACCTACCATTATACAGCATTCTTGGAACATCGGACTCTGTTATTAATATGCCGTGTTTCCTTTAGCAATTGTGAGTAGAACCTTTTTACTCTTTAATTTAATAATTTGGTCAATAAACATACTGCACTAGGAGGTGGTGCCTGCCCTGTGTTTTGTTACAATTTTTTTCCTGTATAGATTCTTAACTTCTTTAGTAAACCAGCCTCAACAAGCAACCATGCAGGAGCTCAATATGTAGACATTTTCCACTGTTATCACCATCAAGGAGCCCACCATTAGCAATGCAGACAGGAAGTGGCTAAGAAAGGCTGGAGTAAATAAATATATTCTCGTGTGTGTGTGTGTGTGTGTGTGTGTGTGTGTGTGTGTGTGTGTATATATATATATATACACACACACACATATGAGAATATATTTATATACGAGGAACCAAAAAATATTAATTGTTACCCCCCTATTGATTCTGCCACTGGCCCAGCCGGCGGCGCTCGGGGTACATGCCCTCCCTAGCTTCAGCACTGCCCCCAACCACCCCCCTTCCCCTACACAGATCCACTATTACCTGGCTTCTCCCCACTTTTTCTATGTCCCGCAGCCTTCTCAGTCCGGGTACTGACGAGATGCCCTGCCTTCTGCAGAGCCCGCACTGTACTGAGAGCCGCGCATTCCTTGTAACAGCCGCTGCTTGAGTCAGTGAGTGGCAGACCCAGAGCCTCAGTGCCGCTTCAATGACGGCCCAGCCTGCACGGCACCAGAGGGGCCCGGGGACCACCAAAATTTTCTGGCGGACCACCGGTTGGCGACCGCTGGTTTAGCAGACACTATGCTTTAACCAACGAAATATCATCTAGTTATAGTCCAGATCTGCTTTAAAGTGACATTAAACCCTCAGATTTTTTAACATAAAACAATACTGTAATGTGTGCCTTACTGTAATCCATGGTAGTTTCCCTTCTCTTTGCTGCTCTTCCTTTTAAATCTGTATCTGTTCTCATGCTCTGCAGAACTTCTGTTTTGCAGAAGACTGCCTTGTCTCAGGAATGGATACACGGTGTCTGTGTATACGTTTCTATAGGCTTGTAACCTGAGCCAGCTCTACAGGAAGAGGCCCTGAGCTGAAAAGGGAAGTTCTGTCCAGCATGAGAAGACATGAGGATTTAAAAGGAAGAGCAGCAAAGAGAAGGGAAACAACCATGGATTACAGTAAGGCACACATTACAGTATTGGTTTATGTTAAAAAATCTGAATGTTTAATGTCACTTTAAGAAACGGTATATCAAACTGTCATTGTCAACACAGGGATCACTTTTGATAATTTTTTTAAATAATTTTATACAGAGTATAACGAAAAGCGGATACAAAACCCTGGCAAGGGATAGGGCAATGAATATCTCTATGGCACTGCAAATGAGAAGAACAGATGCTACATTTTGCCAATCAACAAGACCATTATATTGGTCTGAATTTTAACCACATGCAGATGGAGGAAAGCTAATGCTAACATTCATACACTAAATTCATCTAAGTGCCCTTGATAACTGCACATTGAATACAGCCATCCTAAAGAATTTACCAGTTAATAACAATGCATTCGTTTATGTTTAAATATTGGTAATGCCTCATTAATATTCATCAAAAACTGCTAGTTAATTAATTAGCTGCAATGTCACAAAACTGGCACATTCAGATCTGGCAGAAGGAATATGTATAAAGGCTCTCCAAAGAAGAGGGGCCTTATTTTGAAGATAAGGAAAATCTTAATTTAAATGTATTTCATTTTGTTCCCAATATATGACTGTATTCTGCCTGCAGGTTATTTGAAAGTATAATAGCAAAATAACGTTTTCCCCAGGATACCTATGTTTTCCCATTTCACTTTACATAATTGTTTTTTTTTTTATTCAGTTGGAATCCTAAATAAATAGCCATAAATAGAAATATTCTGTTTTAACCTGCCATACTTGTGGCTGCTTTTTTTTTTTGGGGGGGGGGGGGGGGGGGGGGAAAATTACTTAT
>NW_017306355.1:1633925-1645353 GCF_000935625.1 Nanorana parkeri | reverse complement strand
GGCGGGGGGAGGCAAAATTACTATCACATTAATTGCAAATATTTTAAACTAATGGCTATTCAATAGATCTTTTCCCTACATACTGTTATCGATCAGATTGGAACAAAATTGTTTTATTATACCATACACTAGTAAAGGTATTGAAATGTCAACCTGTCCAGTAGCGTCCTTTTCACTTTACCCACCAAAAATCGATTGAAATTGGTGCAGTAGCTTTAATTTTTAAGACCACATTAACACCTATATGTTTATTTTTGAGCAGTGGTGAATGCTGTGTTACGGCGGTTTATTTACATTGAATGGGACTTTAACAAGCCTTAATACAGGAAAAATCACCATCACTTTTGGGCAACATAGTGCATCACAATGCACAGAGCATTCACATCTGTGTGTTGTGCTGCAATAAAGGATGTGTGCATTTATGTTTACTGTTTATGTGCGATGGGGTGTGTTAGAATACACATTATTGTATCTATAGCAATAACTCCTGCAGTATACAATTTCAGTCACTAGATGGCAGTGTTTATAAGTTCTGTTATACAGTGTCTATGGTATATATATCTCTGTTGTATTGAATAAGGTAGAGAATAAAGCTGTGGCCTTCTTGTCTCCAAGCCATGTGCAGCATGCATATCAGACTGTGTGCTTGTGTTTCTCTGTGAGGCTGTGCAAGAAGTTCTAACAGGGTGCCATTCAGGTGCCACATGCATTGTAGTAACACAGGTTAAAATGCAGATTGTAACACACATTACCATGCACACAGCTGTGCATCCAGACTAAAGTTCAATTTACCCATGGGGCGGATTACAATTTCTGAGCCGGACATAAAATCCTAATAATCAGCGCTTAGCTAATGACAGGGCTACACAAGTTAATAATATTAAGGGTTGCTGACTTGAAGACACAGTAAGTAACTCATAAGAGAACAACCAGTCAACCAGTGGAGGTTTGTTAGCCTTGTGAAATTTAGCCTCAAGCAAACCACTATTACCAAAACTTTAAACCCAAATTCCAGGCCTGTCAATGTCTTTGTATTCAACTTTATTATTAAGTGCCATTGAGTCAACATGGACGCCTGACAACCAAGTGGACAGCGTTTCTCCAAAATGATCTGACTTCTGTTTGGGCCTTAAGTCTTTGCATTGGCATGTTCATAGTTTCTGTAACTGTATTCATCCATCTTATTGCTGGTTGCCTTCTTTTCTCTTTAGCTTTTCCAAGTATATTTGTCTTTTCCAGTGAGTTGTTCACTACTACAGGACTAAATATTATGGGTCTAATTACAATTAACACTGCTGGATGTTCACTTATCAACAGAGGCCACGGGCAGTCTATACCAGTTGTTGGTTAATGCATAATCTTTAGAAAGGTGAAAATTCTCAGACGGATCTGCTTTCCTACATAGCTAGTGTAAAGTAAAAGATTGCATTGTATGTTTCTTGGCATCCTTGCACCTAACATGTTGATTTACATTTTGTGTGCATATACAGTATATATATAGATCTATATAGATATATATATATCTATATATATATATATATCCTGGGACACCAGGGCAGCACTCAATGGGTTAAGGTCCGCCCTCTAACCCCATAGGACAGGCACTCTATACATTTTCCCCATGAACGCTATAGGTCCATTCTTTTTTCTGTCCTCGCCTGGATATGGCACCCTTTGGCATCTCTGTGTCACCCTACCTAGCCAATTTCCTGCGGCTGTCCACGCAGGGTCTTAGCCTCCTCTGTCATGAGGTCCCGGCTGACATAGCTTTAAAGAAGGTATTGCTTGGGAGCCCATTCTTGTGCGTCTCGGGCTGGATTCTCATCCACATGCATCTTGCCGTGATTTCCTGCTATCCTGATTATGTTGCTGTACATAAAAAATGTTGTCCCACCCTTAATTGTTTTTGGTGATCATTATTTCCCATTGTGTGCTGCCGTGGTGTCCCAGGAAACCGGAAGATTGTATACTTACCTATCCGTAATCTTCCTTTCCTTGTATATCCATGGCAGCACACTGTCTCCCTCCCCAAACTAAACTTACTTGCAAATGTAATATATGGAGGCTCGTGATAATGACAAAGAATGAACCTCTAGGCTTCATGGGAAAAGTTTATAGAGTGCCTGTCGTACGGGGTTAGAGGGCGGACCTTAACCCATTGTGTGCTGCTTTGGACGTACCAGCAAAGGAAGATTACAGATAGGTAAGTATACAATCATCAGGTACATATTGAACCAACTACAGCCAAAACTCTTTTTAAGTTTGAGAGTACAAAAGCGTTAGATCCTTTACTGGTTTTTATTGTCTTTTGGAGTCATTATTGGGGAGATTTTATTCTCACCTCCTATCCCAGTACTATGCTAGACTACAAAAAGGTATTTGTATTGATGTTTATGTCTATGATGGATACATTTTCCCCAATGTTCTGCTCCAGTGACAGGAGGACAGGAAGAGAGAAGTAGAAAAGAGGGAGACATTGACAGCATCTTCAACAAGCAAATCTTGTTCACTCTATCCACGACTTAAAATGTTTTTCCTGGAGTCCAGTTTTACATTCTGGAAGTATCTACTGGTCCTGTTGTGTAATTGTGTCATTTTAATGACTTTATTGTACAATATATAGGTTTATTCGTTTACAAAATTGTATACATATATATGTATTTTTTTTTTTGTTTACAGATGATACAGTAAACCTGATGTCCTCGACAGAGGAAGAACAACTTCAAGAAAAATCAAACATTTTATAAAAGAATGTTATTTAAAGAAGGCCCTCCTTAGACTTGCCTAGAAGCCATATCTCTGGTTTCTTCAAACATTTAATAAGATCATCCAAAGATAATCTTCCAAAACCATACACTATGCTTCCTGACATAAACTGATTTCCACTATCTGCGCTCAGTATAAAACATACTTCAGGTTATGCTTACTGAATGTGAACTGTTTGTAATCGCTTGGACTTCAGAGCAATCACCCCAAGCAGTGCTGAACAAAATGATTTATATGCAGTAATCACCACAACAGCAAAGCACACGATGAAGAGAACTGAGTAAATGAATAATAAGATTACGAAAAGAAAGAGCTGGGAATGATATGCCATCTTTGCACAAAGAATACCTGACACTGGTGCCCCCGTCTGTAAATCTGCAGTGCGTGTTTGGGGGTTCATGCCCCTCTGTATGGCAGAATAAGATGGTTATGTCTCAGGGCACATACACTTTTCTTAGTTGTTTCGCTGGTTTCTGGCTTATCTGGGGACTCATAGTACTTCTGTGTTGCCTGTGCAGTTTCCTAAGACGCCGCATGAAGAGACGTAGAGAGGAGAGGCTGCGGGAGCAGAGCCTGCGCTCTGTACACATCGAACCACTACAGTACGAGGAGTATGTCAGCAGCCCCCGCATCCCTGTGGCACATCGGATTCGGGCACAACAGGCAGCCCAGCCACCACCACAACAGCCAGCAGCAGCACAAGCTCGACCATGGTCTGCTACCCGTAGGAATGGTAAGGAGCAAACCACACATAGCAATTGTCATCACTATTATATCTGCCCAAAGTCCAACCCTGGACAATACGTTTATTTTTTCGATAGAATGGGAGAAGATTAGAATGCCTGTCAGGTTTTTTATTGCTGCCTGTGTTCCTGCAGAGTAGTTTTGTTCTCACTTCCTGTCTTATTGTTAGTTGGACAGGAAGTGATGGGAAATCTCTCCAAAAGAGACACACAAAGCAATAAAATACCTTGTTAAGTAGAGTGGGCCTATTTCAGTGGTATGTGTGTCTATCTTAAAGAGGAACTTTACCCACCAATGTAACTGTCTCCCAAAACAGTAGCTGTTGAGGCATTTGAACTATCAAAGTTGCCAGTCTGCTTATTTCACCTCACAACTGAACTTTCAAGCTCTATAACAGCTGGTGTCATAGCTGATTACATGTGTAGCATCATGGCAACTGCAAATAGAGCCTGTAAGAGATCAGAAATTGTAGTTCCACTTTAAGAGATTTCCCCTCATAGGCTGTCACTGTAAAAGAAAGTTAACTAAATTATCATCAATAGGGGCACACACGACAGTGAAATCTGACAGATATTTTTCCCCCCCCCCCCCCTTTTTATCCAAAACAAAAAAGCTTGGTTTGGTATACTGCCAACCTTTAAAACAAAACTGTGCTCTTAGTTAAGCCAGATAGATGCAAATCACACCCAGTAAGAGCGTTAAACCTTTGGTCTAGGGGTAAACACAACCAATTAGCTATTTTATGGTAGGGACAGATTAACGTGAGCCAAACAAAGTTTACCATGCAAAGTACACCATGGCGCCATGCAGTGGCATATCCAGGGGGGCAACTGGGCAATTGACCCCCCCACCCCCCAAGATATTGCCGCTGCCACCTGTAGAGTGAAGGCTGCTGTAGGGGAGACTGGTCACCTATGGGGACTACTTAGCTTGGTTGAGCCACTACTGACTCTGCAGACACTGCCAGGCAGCCCATCCTGCTGTGTGGGAGATTATGAGGATCCTACCCTGGTAGATCACAATCACAAGTCGACTCGCTGTCCTGAGCTCCCTCTTGCGGTGCTAGGGCATTAGAATGTGTTGGACCCTCCAGACATGCAGGGGCGGCATATTCGGTTGCACTAGCACCAAAGGAGAATAGGACAGAGGTGAATGGAGAGCAGGGCAGAGAGCCCAGGAAACATAATAGAGGAGCCTGGGGAGAGCCAAAAGAAATGGCTGGCAGAGACAACCTTGGGAAGACCTGAGTCTGTAGGGAGAGAGCTGCTGTCCAGGTATATTGTAGCCTGCCAGCAGGGAAAAGAACCTTGGATCCTGGGGAAGCCTAAGGACACAAGTCATGTAAAATCAGCAGCAGGGAGAACAGTTTGCGACTGTGAGTGGGAGAGCGAGATCTCCAGGGACCCATGAGGGGCCACCAGGGAAGACTAGTAGGTGGCAAGATATGGTGCTTTTAAGGTACTATGTGTAACAGCAGAACATTATAGCAAGCAGAAACTTAATTTTTTTTTACAGATTAAAAGAATATACTATACATATATACATACAAAGATTAAAACCAGTGCCAACTCCGTAAAGTAAGTTGACACATCTCAAATTAACTTACACACAGTTTTCGATTTTACAGCAAAAATATTTCAAGTCCATGATGCATATAGTTGATTACAATTATTAGAAGTCCATCATACATACTGTATAGTTGATTACAACTATATATATATATGAAGCACTTGGAATAATCTATGACAGTTCTGTAAGCAACACCTTATGTTCTGCCTGTGCTCCTCACCAAGACTAGACTCTGGATCCGCCTCTGGTGCCATGTTGATTGCTGGGCATGGTGAAAGGTGGATGATCCTGAAGGATATGGTTTATTGTCACATATCTTTTCACATCTTCCAGCATCTTGCGATTCTTGACATTCAGTCACATGACATCTCAGAGCCATAAAGGAAGGAGGTGCTGAAAGCAGGTAGCTATATAATGGTCAGCATGTGTCACTGTTTGCAGGATCCATTCTAATTGATGGTGAGGTATCTTTACACAGAGTCACCAGCCCAACATATCTTTTTAGTACTGGCCTGGGGGACAGTTGCATCCCAGTCCAGGTCTTCCATGGAACACACATACAATGACAAACACCTTGCCCTTATGGAACAAAAAAATTAAACTCTTGGGAAAGCAATACATGATCTGTCATTGCTGACCTTCTTCTGGAAAAGGCTAGCTGCCTGGGATCATGTCGATCCTCTCACAGTACTTTCAAAGTCCCCGATCCTAAACATATATGCAGGTCAGGAGCTCTTACTTCACTTGCACATTTTATTTCAAATCAGTGAATGAAATTATTGAAGCCAGAGATAATCAGGAAAAAAATCAGAAGGAAGTTAACCATGGCAGCTCACATATTTATCGTATGAATAGGGCTGAGCAAAATGGTGTTTTCATTTTGTCGAAATGGGGAAATTATGGGGTTTTAAGAGGAAGCAGTGTGCTTCAAATGAACTATCCTGGATCTGTTCTTGTGCTAAACAAATCAGCCTCTCATTAGACTCAATAGGCAGTGGAAAAAAAGTAAACCAAAAATGTAAAGCTGAACTTTAGATAGATATTAAAAACACTAGATCATGGAGGCATGTGTTCATTATTGACTATATATTTTAGTAAGTAACTAGTGTAAGATCCTCGTTTTCACAGGGGGTCAGCATTTTGCTATGTCCTGTACAGCAGAGCTCAGACTGAGAGGGATAGAAGCAACACAAAGAGCTAATCAGTTGGGCTGCAGAGCTCATATGCTAACAAGCTACATGCTGATCAGAATAGAAAGCAGAGTGTCAGAGAGATGAGCTCACAAGTCTGCTGCTTATCCTTCACTGTCCAATCACATATTGGGGGTGGGGAGAAAATCTTGTTGTATTATTTAACTTCAGCAGGAAAAGGTCTGGGCCAGGACAAGGTCATCCAGTGCCCAGGGCGAAGATGCCAAAATGCACCATAGTGACCACACTAATAATACTTTAAAATAGAAAAAGAGATTGAGGACACAGAGTGCTCAATCTCTTTTTCTTTGTCCCCTGTTATCAATGAACAGCAATCCTCTCTGAGTGTTCCTGTTCATTGATAACATGAGGACATGTGTGTTTACTATAACTACAACTATGAATGAACAGGTAGTGATGTAGATCACTTCCCATTCATTCATAATTGAGGATATAGTAACCATAGTCTGTCCTCAATTATCTACAAACACTCAGCGATCACTGATCTCTGAGTGTTTGTACCTTGCTCAGCCGCTGTCACAGTAGGCTGATCGAGCGGTGTGGGGTGGAGAGCTCAGCGTCCTATGACAGCGCGGCCTGTCTCCACCCACACACCGCTCTGCCGGACTGTGATAGGAGGCTGAGCAGTGTGGGAGGAGACGCCGGCCGCTCACAGCGCTCTCGTCCTGCAGCACTCGGCCGGCTATCACTGTTTCTCTCCTCCCCGGTGGGACACAGAGCAGCGCCCAGGGTGGGAGGAAAGAAAGCAGGGATGCGCCATTGCCAAAAGTGCCATTTTCGGCCGATATGTTTTGGCAGCCGATATATCGGTGCATCCCTAATAATAACCCCCCAGTATTGATGCCAGTGACCGCAATAATAACCCCCAGCATTGGTGCCAGTGATTGCAATTAAAAAAACCACATTGGTGGTCATTAGCAGCACCATTTTAACTCATCTACATTGGTAGTTGGTGGCAATGCTGTTTAACCCTCCTTAACCCCTTTCCTACATTGTCAGTGGCAGTGTTATTTAAAGCACCCCCAAAACACACACACATTGGTGGTCAATGCAGTGTTAATTTACCCCTTTTATCCTTTATTGGTGTTGTTAACCCGCCTGCACACACAATGATGGTCAGTGGCAGTGTTAATTGCCCCCACCTACCCTTGCATTGGTGGTCAGTGAAAGTGTTGTTAACCCCTCCGACTCAAAGACACTAGTGTGTCACATTGGTGGTCAGTGGCAAAAATAAATAACATACAACCTCCCAGCATTAATGGTTAATGCTGAAACCCCATCAGTGTTTGATTACCTGCTCACCCACACCCGCGCATCTCGCTCTCTCTCCCTGATGACTTTGGGAAGAGGTCACATCACTCTAGTGTCAGGTGTGGGGACGAAAACACCGTCCCAGTACCTGGCACCCCATTGCTATTCTTCAAGGTGCCCTGCTCGCGGGAAGGAGGGTGCTAAGTGATCATCACTCACTCACTGCTTCTATCTGAACTGCTAACGTCTATGACTTTAGTAGTTCAGAGAGTAGCAGTGAGTAATGGCCAAGTGGCATCCCGTTCTCCCATGAAAACCCTGCGCCCGGGGCACCTGCCCTGGCTTGTCCCAGCGCAATGAACTAGTCTGATTTTTCTCTCTGGTAGGGCTTTGTAAACCTCAGGAATGAACAGACAGAAATGCACATCTTATGGTAGTGTAGTGCTCATCCCCAAAGGAGCCACTGGAATAAACAGATTTTTCCTAGCCTGTCTGGGGTTTTTAACAATATTGCTGCCCCAATAGCACTTACCAGCCCCACTGTGGCAACAAATAAAACTGAAATCCAATCTGAAGATGCGATGTTGAAGAACTTTATTGTAGAATTTAGGGAGAGAGGGTCAAGGCACAAGACACCCAGGATGTAGTAGATTCCAATTGTTGGTAGAACAGAGTACTTGCATCAAAAACTACTAGTCCATTTAGGAACATACTTTCAGGTTGCAGCAGATGATCTCTTCTCAGGCTCCCCACATCTGGTGAAGTTGTTCTCTGTCATCTTTATCCTCAGCTTTAGTCACTAGGCCCAGACCCAGACCTCAATGTGAGCACATGGCTTTGATTCCTAGGCTTCAAGCCTAGACAGGTCAGACAATCCAAAGTAGCCTCCCCCTAGGCAGGAGCTTCACATGGTCCGCCCTGAATATTTATGTCCTCTCCCAGCATACACCACTGGCCATAAACCCCCTACTGCTTGGCCAGGGAGACATAGATATTCAGAACACACCATTATTGTTTGCTCTGCTCTGTGACCAGGTAACACCGAGCAGCAGGCAAATGCAAACAATAGGAGAGTACTTAGTGGAAACCAAACGAGCATAGAATATAAGATCAGTATCAGACTGACTACAATCTGACAGGAACTTAATTTAAATAGACACTCCTGTTTTGACAGGGGCACTTCAGTAGATAAAACAGCTCTCATATACACTATATTGCCAAAAGTATTGGGACGCACATAAACATGGCATCCCAGTCTTAGTCCGTAGGGTTCAATAATGAGTTGGCCCACCCTTTGCAGCTATAACAGCTTCAACTCTTCTGGGAAGGCTATCCACAAGGTTTAGGAGTGTGTCTATGAGAATGTTTGACCATTCTTCCAGAAGAGCATTTGTGAGGTCAGGTACTGATGTTAGATGGGAAGGCCTGGCTCGCAGTCTCTGCTCTAATTAATACCAAGGTGTTCTATATGGGTTGAGGTCAGGACTCTCTGCAGGCCAGTCAAGTTCCTACACCCTAAACTCCCTCATCCATGTCTTTATGGACCTTGCTTTGTGCACTGGTGCGCAGTCATGTTGGAACAGGAAGGGGCCATCCCCAAACTGTTCCCACAAAGTTGGGTGCATGAAATTGTCCAAAATGTCTTGGTATGCTGATGCCTTAAGAGTTCCCTTCACTGGAACTAAGGGGCCAAGCCCAACCCCTGAAAAACAACCCCACACCATAATCCCCCCTCCACCAAACTTTACACTTGGCACAATGCAGTCAGGCAAGTACCGTTCTCCTGGCAACCGCCAAACCCAGATACGTCTATCGGATTGCTAGACAGAGAAGCGTGATTCATCACTCCAGAGAAAATGCCTCCACTTCTATAGAGTCCAGTGGTGGCGTGCTTTACACCACTGCATCCGGCGCTTTGCATTGCACTTGGCGATGTAAGGCTTGGATGCAGCTGCTTGGCCATGGAAACCAATTCCATGAAGCTCTCTACTCACTGTTGTTGTGCCAAGCTGAAGGCCACATGAAGTTTGGAGGTCTGTAGCTATTGACTCTGCAGATAGTTGGCGACTTCTGAGCACAACTTTGTGACTGAGTTGCTGTTGTTCCCAGTTGCTTCCACTTTGTTATAATACCACTAAGAGGTGACCGTGGAATATTTAGTAGCAAGGAAACGTCACGGATGGACTAATTGCACAGGTGGCAACTAGGGGTGTCCCGATGCCACTTTTTCAGGCCCAAGTACAAGTACTTCCCCTCATGTACTTGCCGATACCAACTACCGACAACTACATGTTATGTACTACGGATCATGATTTAACCTATTCGTTTTAGCAGGGAAGAATTCTAACTCTATTGCTGGAGTGTAGTGGAGGTGTGTGCTGTATATATGTACTACATATACATTACACACATCCAGTACACTATAGCAATAGATTTACAGCCAGCCCCGCCCCAGCTTCCCTCACTCACAGTTTCACTCCGATCCCTGTTGCCTCACACGGTGCCTCTTGTAGTTGGCGCTGGGCAAGATCGCTGCATCGCGTCTCGGTGCTCAGCTTGTGGGAGGCGCTCGCAATTCTGCCCTGCTAACATGAAAAGGTGAAATCATGATCCATAGTACATATACAGTACACATGTCCAGTACACTGCAGTAATAGAGTTACAATTATCCCCTGCTAACATGAATAGGTTAAATCATGATCCATAGTACATAATATGTACATAACATGTAGTTGTACTATGGATCATTTAACCCATTCATGTTAGCAGGGGATCATTGTAAATCTATTGCTGCAGTGTACGGGACATTTGTTCTGTATATGTACAGTACATATAGAATGCAGTGCAGCTATAGATATGCAATTCTGCACTTCTAACATGAATGGGTTAAATGACCCGTAGTACAGGGCTACATATCATGTACTATGGATCATTTAACCCATTCATATTAGCAGGGGATAATTGTAAATCTATTGTTGCAGTGCATTCTATATGTAGTATATAGTACATGTACAGTACATATAGAGTGCACTGCAACAATACATTTACAATTATACTCTGCTAACATGAATGGATTAAATGATCACTAGTACAGGGCTACGTACAGATCATCTAATCCATTCATGTTAGCAGAGTATAATTGTAAATATATTGTCTGCACTGTATTAGCAGTGTGTACTCTATATGCAGGGCTGTCTTTAACGCAGGGCAAAAGGGGCAGCTGCCCAGGGCCCAGTCATTGTTGTGGGGCCCAAAGCAGTTCCCCTTGAGCAGGTCATGTGCTGCAAAACTTCTACCACTGGCCCTGCATCTCAGCACTGGCAGCAGAGCGCTAGATAATCGAAGAGCCGGTGACCTCCCCCTCCATGCTGTGTGTATGTGTGTGCTGGAATGTGTATTTGTGTATTAGGGAACACTAAACGTCCAGAGAGAGGGGTCACTAGGCTGCTTGTATGTGATGGGGGTCACTACATGCTGCTTGTCTGTATGTGATGGGGGTCACTACATGCTGCTTGTCTGTAAGTGATGGGGGTGGTCACTACATGCTGCTTGTCTGTATGTGATGGGGGTCACTACATGCTGCTTGTCTGTATGTGATGATGGTCACTACATGCTGCTTGTCTGTATGTGATGCGGGTCACTACATGCTTCCATGTACATATGAAGCGGGGCACTGCACGCTAGTTAGTGCTAGTGTAAGTCTGCATAGACAGTCATCTGAGGGCACCGGGGGAGGGGGGAGGGAAGAGGGGGTGCAAAATGCAGCTGAGGTACACAATAATCCTTGCACCGGCTCTGCCCTGGAGCCCGCAAAAGATACACCCGGGCCACTCTTCTGTTTACTGTGCGATCGGTATGGCATAGTGTTGCTCCGTCCCTGTCTTATA
>NW_017306355.1:1612259-1633656 GCF_000935625.1 Nanorana parkeri | reverse complement strand
GTCGCGTCACTGCTGCTCCGGTGGGCGGCGCTCCGAGCGGGGGGCTTTTGGCAGTCTCTGGCCACCTAAATTAGCACCCCACCGGAGCAGCAGTGACGCGACGCTCAGCGAGGTAAGGGAACAAAAAAGAACCATAGCGCAAGCTTCGGCGCTATGTATCGGGGTATTTTCACAAGTACAAGTACTTGTGAAAATGCCCTGTATCGGGCCCGATTCCGATGCTAGCATCGGTATCGGGACATCCCTAGTGGCAACCTATCACGGTACCACACTTAAATTCACTCCTGAGCTCCTGATAGCGACCCATTCTTTCACAAATGTTTGTAGAAGCGGTCTGCATGCCTAGGAGCTTGATTTTATACACCTGTGGCCATGAAGGTGATTGGAACACCTGAATCCAGTGATCTGGAGGGCTGTCCCAATACTTTTGCCAATATACTGTATGTTTTTCAACTGTATATTTAGCTGCTTTAAGCAACAGTATACAAATAAAAAGTGAATACACAAAAAAAGAGGGAATTTAATTTTGCTTGAGCCACTCAATGAGGGAAACTGAATTTCAATTTCAACAAAATTGATAGCTTCGTGCTTTAATCTATTTCACAGACATCACTCTGCTCACCCTTCTCATGTTCTCCTTTCAATAAAAATTATTAGAAAATTATATTTATCAAAAAAACTGATAACTATAAATAAAAGTGCCAAACTGTTACAATTATAAGAACATTAGATACAGTACAGGAAGTAAATTTGATATCCTAGAACTATGTTTTTAACGTAAAAGCTTTACTTTTCAATATTACATTGAAAAATAGAGCAATAATCATCTTCTAAATAATATGGAGGCTAACCTCAAATACATTATTTTATGTATAGCAATAGACATTTGCATACATACTTACAAAGGTTTTTCCATATCCTTTATTTAAATATAACTTCTATTATAGTATTACTGGTATTCATTAAAGGAAACCTGTACTGAGGATGTTTGGGGGGCTGCCAAGTATACTGCTTAGTATATAAAAGTACTCCTGCCAGATAGCCTTCCTGGTAACTCTGCTGGAAATCTTTGTTGTTGAACAATGACTCCCAGAAATATGAACTGCAAACTCAGATTTTACCTACAAATGGAGCCTGGTATTGCATATAATTCATTATAGATACTTAAGGGTAGACTAAAGATGGCACCAGTATCATTTTCATTTTTCATTTTGGAATGTTCTTTCTAATTTCCAGTGGTTAATGGGGTCTACTTGACATTCATTTTCTATCATAGTAACAAGAAAAATTGAAGAAGCAGGATGGAAAAATGTTCTACTTTCTTATCCGAACCAACAAAATTCTAACCATGAATGTGAACATGATGTGTATGGCCAGCTTCAGAAAGGTCAAAGACCAAGAATGGTGGACAGTTCAATATCTGCCCATTCTTGTTTACATTAACCATGCCATACCAAAAACTTGTAGTAGTCCAATGCACAGATTCAGGACCTGAGCAGTGAAGGGATTGCTCCCCATATTATAGAGAAAGTTAATTTAACAGTCCCCCAAATCTAAGATACCATAATGAAAATACTGAACAAGAAAGTGTGGGAGCAGAATTTAAACATACCTATTATTTACTGCTATCAGAAAACCCAGATTTGAGCCAGGGATGATATACCAAGTATTCTGGGAGTATGCCTATTATAGTTCCTCAAGAATGAGATCTTTCTTAGAAAAAGATGGGGAGTTGATAATATCTTAACAACCTTAAGTGCAAAATAATGTATCTGATACACTCTTTTTTATCACATATGCAAATTCCAGACAGAATAATAAGAATTTTATGACATGCAGATATAAACAGAGTTAAATGGAAGTGCTTATTATTAAATTAATAAGAAAGGAGGAAATAGTCTGATAAATTCCCCAGAGAGGACTATATGAATATCTACTAGAAGACACTCTAGATCCCATCAGATAAGAAAAACATATGGTGATAAATAGAGGGTATATTTCCTACACTTGTGTAATGTCGATGGATGCACATAAAGAGGTAGTGAGAGGTAATAAGATAATAGACATGTGCAAATTATAAAAATTTGTTTCTGACTAAATGGAACAAAAACTAAAAACATTTTCATTTGTTTCATCAAACAAAATGAATTTCTATGCTATTTCGGATTTGGAGGCAACAAACCTCCAAATGCGAAACTGCACATGTAAAGAAAAGACCACTTGGCAGCTGTATCTGCCACTGGCACATTATGTGTATGCATGCCATCATCTCGGACGCATGCAGAGTCGGGTGATGTCACATGCCCGTATGGGCGCTGCCATCTTTTTGGTCATCAGACTAGCTTTCTCAATTGACTGTAATTGTATTTCAGATTACAGATATCTTTTAACCCAAATGTATTTTTCAGGCAGCGTATAGAAATAATGGTACAATTTGTTACTTGTCTCCATATATAAAATTACTGTGATTTCAAAATAAGCAAAAGAGTGACTGAAATAAAGTAAGAACTGCTACATTGTAAAGCTTTTCTTATATGTACATTTGGTAAAACATCCAGCAAGGTGTTACATCTTCAAGTTCACCAATCATTCCTCTTGTGTGACTGCTATCTCATTTGTATGAGTAATAAATGTCGTGAAGTCTAGGCAATGGGCTCTAGGCTTAGTTCTAGGCAATGGGCATAGTTTCACCCATACAAATAAATATAAATGGCCATATAGGCCTCAAAAGAGCAAGTAAATAACCATACAGAAATCAAAAAGTACAGGTAAAAGTAAATAGCCACATCAACAACAAAAAGATACATTTCTAAACAAAAAGAAAAAGAAAACAAGTAAATTGCCAATGAGACGTACACAGCTACACAGCTCTAGACTGTGGCAGTGGTTTGATGTGAAATCAATCGGGAGTGAGGATTTAGACAGTTGGGATCCATTGGTGTGCCTTCTGGCTTCCTCAGGGGTGCCTCAAAGTTTTTACAAAAAGTAATGCCTCTGATGTGAGGAAGGCTCCTGGTGTGAAAGAGGGGGACTCTGATGTGAAGGGAGGGCTTCTGATGTAAAAGGGGGGCTGTGATGTTAAGAGGACTCTGATGTGAAGGGGGGAAACCCACTTTTTTTGTGTTTTTGCTTGAAAGTCCCTCATCCATACCAGACCCGTATCTTGTATTAGGGCTTGGTATGGATTTTGGAGGAACCACATGTTTTTTTTTACATTTACTGTTTTTACATTTTAGACTGGGGTTCCTAAAGAGTGTGCATAATTTTAAGGGTGCTGTGGCTGAAAAAAGGTTTGCGAAACACTGTTGTAGAGGGCAGCTCCAGATTGCAAATGAATAGTGCAGCAAAAGCTGTACCTTTTAATGGTCTATTAATTTTCATCTTATTATTTTTGGTAGAGTTCTGCTTTTATGTCATTTTTCTCTAAAAAGAGGTATAGTAAGTCAAGAAGTTTTCAAGTGCAAATTATTAAACGGTGCCACACCCAAACATCTCTCAAAGGGAAAATACATTTTCTGGCCCTATAGGGGAAAAGGATCTTGGACTGAAGTGCTCACTGTACCTACAGTACGTTATACTATAGCTTCTTTCTGAATGATCCTTCACCTACTAGAGGTGTGTGAAGGATTTGCATTCTCTCCAACAGATCTGAGACAGAAACCTCCTAACAGATGCTTCACTTGCTAGGATATTTCTCTCCTGTTTGACTGCTTCATCTGTCACATGAGAGAACCAAAAAAGTAGTATATACATTACTAATATAGCAAACACACTTCCTGGCCCCCAAAAAAGTTACATACTCTAATATGTTGTTGGACTGCCTTTAGCTTTAATTATAGTGTGTATTTGCCGTGAAACCATTTGGATTAGCTTATGCAATGTCACAACTAACAATGCACCAAAACTTCGTCCGAAAATGGTACTATGGGCAAAATGTCGAATGACATACAAAAGCGGGTAAACAGGAAAGAGAGAAACTGTCAGAAGGCCGAGCGGGGTGGTACGGGGAGGAGAGCTGTCAGCTGTCACAGGAGGCTGAGCTCTTCTCCCGCACTGCCCTGCTCAGCCTCCTGTGACAGGTGAGTCAGGATGGAGAGCGACTTACAAGCACTGAGTGTTTGTAAATAACTGAGGACATAGAATGCTTACTGTGTCCACAGTTATGAATGAACAGGAAGTGCTATACATCACTTCCTGTTCATTTATGATTGTGTGCATAGTAACTGATACTATCTCAACAGTTTATGAATGGACAGGAGTACTCAGTATAGAGGTTTCCTGTTCATTCATAACAGGGGCTGCAGAAAAGAGATTTAGGATTCTGCATCCTCAATCTCTTTTTCTGTTTTAAAAGGGAAATATCAATTTCCCCAAAGCACACAACATTAAAGTAAAAAAATAAAAATAAAATAATTTAAAAACATTTTAAACATTTTAAAAAGGTTGAAAAAAAAAGTCCTTTTCGGCTTCGGTCTGACAAATTTTTTTTATTTCAGTTTCAGTCAGAAAAATCATTTCAGTGCATTCCTACTCACAACGTTTATTTCCGTCCAGTTGCATTAATTGTTCACCATGATCTTGTAGCAATGATGGGAGAGTCAGAACACTGCGTGAAGTCTTCTCCAACACACACCAAAAATTCTAAATGGGGCTAAGGTCTGGACTCTGTGGTAGCCAATCCATGTGAAAATAATGTCTCATACTCCCTGAAACACCCTTTCACAATTTGAATCCTGGCAATGCATCTATGCCCGTGCTATCAGGTTAATTCAGTATATTCAGGTAGGCAGCTGACCTCTTTTTTGGGAACATAAGGTTGCTGAACCTAGACTTGACCAACTGAAGCAACCCCAGATCATAACACTTATCCAATGGAAGGGTCTTACCAATTTGCTTAGCTAAATACAGCTAGTGATTTTTTTCTTTGGCCAAGCTGTGCATTTTTGTGGTGAAAGACCATTGGGGATGGGAGGAGAAGAAGCAAATCCTCAAAAACTATTCTGACTTAAGTTTTGTTTTAAATATTTAGAGCTAATGTCAAGAAGCATTTTGTGTACATGTCAGGAGCTTTGATTCCTGCTTGGAAACAGATGCTTGTGGCCTGCCACTCTGTGATCCTCAACACACTTGCAGAATTATAGGCTCCAGCAACTCAAGCAGAAATGCTGCAATAGAAGGTGGAAACTATAAATGGCATATCTGCCCAATGACATACATTTTTTTAAATTGCTGGCAGGTTGGGATCGATCAAAATTTACCATTTGGCCAATCTGCTATGTCTAATTTAAAGTCAACTAGGGATGCCACATACCATCTATTGATTCTTTACTATCTAGAAATAATTGAGAAATACAACTAGGCAAGAGTGCTCATTATGGCTTTGCAAGAAGGGGCAGCGATAATAACAACGATGTGCACTCAGCTGCAAAGGGAAGTTCTCCCCAAGCATGAGAAGATATGAGGATTTAAAAGGAAGAGCAGCAAAGAGAAGGGAAACTACCATGGATTACAGTAAGGCACACATTACAGTATTGTTTTATGTTAAAAAATCTGAGGGTTTAATGTCACTTTAAGTATTGAATTGTAATACCAAGGAAGATGACATTTATATTGTTTTTGCATTGTACCTGCAGAACCAGACTTGTCTCAGCCACCTTGCTATGAAGAGGCTCTACTCATGGCTGAACCCCCACCACCGTACAGTGAGGTCCTTACTGATACTCGAGGCATCTACAGGAAAATTCTCAGTCCTTTTCTGTCTGTTCAGGATGAGCTTGTGAAACCAGAGCAACCCCTGAGCCATAAACAACATCTCACAGGACAACAAAATACTCAACCACTTCCTGGCGCCCTAAGCTCACAGATTCCACCCAATCCACCTCAAGAAGCACCAAGCCGAAGACGGCCATCTTGGTCAGGTTCTGAAATTGGAAGTGGGGTACTGCCTGGATTGCCAAGGGGCTGCCAACTGATATTCCCAATCCCCCTGCTGGGCAGGACTACAGCCGTTTAAACCAGTATGGAAGTTGCTGTGGGTCCAAAGAGCCTGAGGAAGTTGGAGCTTGGTCTGTGAACCTGATAAAATGATCATGTTCTTAACATTGCATTCATAATGACATTGCAGCCATTTGGTTATCTGAACACGACTATACAATGTGGGCCATATCTGTGTATCTCTGAAAGTTAGGATGGGAGGGACCGCAGTACTCTTGGACAGATATATAAACTTGTATAACTCACCGACAAATGCTGATGTGTGCAGTCAGAGCGGATCTGCTTCTGACAACATCTATCCTCTGCTTGCCAGAGACACTGACAGACTACAGGCTCACTTTATATATTTACATTTTCAGTTGCACTTCCTGTTTGTGGGATTAAAGTTTGGCAGTCATGACGTGTATGTGAACTGCCAGCTAGGTGATGGTGTCCATTTCTGTATGTTGTACATACTGAGAGGATCCTGTTCTCTGTATTAAGATATTCAATACAATTAATCTGAAAGGGCTTCACATTGAACATTTTGGAACACTTTCAAGTTGTGTTATGGTGAATGATAAAATGTTTTCTCATATACCAAGCTAACACTGTGGAAGCTGAAGTCATCTGTGCAGTGATACATGACTACTTCATTGTACTCTGAATGGAAATTTGATCTGTCATTTTTATCAGCATTACCATGAATACGTTTCACTTCAAAGGGAAATCAACACTTAACACACAACACAAAATAGGTGAAGGTAGAGGCCATAGCAACAAATTGCAGTTTTTTTTTTTCAGTTCTACAAAGAAAATTTCTTCTAGACAGTATAGATAGATTTTTTTTCCATTATTTTCAGTCCTCTGAGATGGAGTTATGTTCAGTTTTTACATAGATAAGCTTATATAAGAATAGAATTTACCATTCACCAACTAATCACCATAATGGTTTGGGTACCAGGGAAACACAAAAACATTAATGCATCTTTCAAAGAATAATGTAGGGCTAAAAGATTTCTTAGGAATACAAAAGCTATTTTTAAAGACACCTGTTCTGAGAGCAATACTAGGAATGTTGATGTCCTTGTAAAATGCTAGATGCTTGCCTGTTATTCTCATTATCTGTCTTCAGTACCTTCTGTCACTGACCCAGAAAAGGTATGGCGAATACGAGTTCTAATTTTACAGGCTGCATTCTTGTGAGTAAATGAAAGTATGGAAGACATAGACTCATTATAACAGTCAGTGAACTAGTACTTTCAGAAGGACATAAGCAATGACAAACCTGTGTTTATATGAGAAGCAGGCACGATTTAATATTCCTTGTAAATGCTAGTCTAAAGAGAATCAGCAAGCATTTCAAAATTATTTAAAGTGACACTAAACTCAGAAGTTAAATCTTAAAAATACATTCAAGTACCTGAACTATTAACAAAAATTCATCTTATTTGTGTACTTGGCTGCAGATCCTCAAATCGTCTCTGAATTCATGTTGACACTGTCCTTCCTTCTGCAAGGTGGCTACTTTTGTTCCCCATGGTCCCTGTGTGTGCTGTAAAGTAGCCAGCGCTCCAAGCTCACTCCCATGATGGACTATAATCTCATGTTTAGTTTACTAATTTGAATTGTGATTGTAGTTCATCACGGGAGTGAGCTTGCAGCGGTGGCTACTTTACAACACACACAGGGACAATGGACATAGGCGTGCATACCCTTTTGCATTAGGGTGTGCACACATAAGTACAAACACACACAAGTATATATATATATATATTCTCAGGAGGGCTGTGCGGGGTCTCAGGTGCACTGAGCGGGGTCTCAGGAGGACTGTGGAGGGTCTCAGGTGGGCTCTGTAGGGTCTCAGGTGGGCTGTGGAGGGTCTCAAGAGGGCTGTGTTGGGTCACAAGTGGGCTGTGTGGAGTCTTAGGAGGCTGTGCGGGGTCTCAGGTGGGCTGTGCAGTGTCTCAAGTGGGCTGTGGAGGGTCTCAGGAGGGCTGTGCGGGGTCTCAGGAGGGCTGTGGTGGGTCACAAGTGGGCTGTGTGGAGTCTTAGGAGGCTGTGTGGGGTCTCAGGTGGGCTGTGCAGTGTCTCAAGTGGGCTGTGCAGGGTCTTAGGAGTGATGTGTGGGGTCTCAGGGTCTCGTGGCCGGCGTTGTTCTCCAGTAAGGAGGAGTAAATATGTGGCCGGTGCTGTAAACAGGCGCTGTGGTTCACAGCAAGCACGAGACCTCAGGCAGCCGCTTAAGTTTAAAAATGTAATGTGCCGGTATCAGTGTTTAAGATCAGGGCATTTTCAATTTTCAGTGCCCAGTATAACGATATTGGTGCATCCCTACTACAAATCCCAGGGGGAGAGGGGAGAGAGAGGGGGGTGGGGGAGAGAGAGAATGTCTACTCACATTGTACTTTGCTGACCATCTGGAGGGCTGAGTGGGAAGGAGGAAGTAGCTCCCCAGGCATGTCTCCTTAGCTAGCTTCGTAGGCAGGCATGTCCCCAAACCTTGTCCCACTGGTTGCTGTGTGGTCAGGGTGAGGGCTGCCCCTAGTGCTTGGGGTGAGTGGGAGGTAATTTCGTAGGCAGGCATGTCCCCAAACCTTGTCCCACTGGTTGCTGCGTGGTCAGGGTGAGGGCTGTCACAGACAGACCCAGCACACCTGGCACACCCCGTGCACACGCCTATGGCCATGGGGAACAAAAGTAGCCACCCTCCAGAAGGAAGAACAGTGTCAGCACCAATTTAGATATTATTTGAGGATCTAAAGCCGAATGATACACAAATAAACTACATTTATATTAATAGTTAAGGTACTTGAATGCATTTTCAAGATTAAACTTCTGAGTTTAGTGTCACTTTAATGTGCTCAAGCAGCTTTCCTGAAGCCCTTAAGCTTCATACATACTGAAAGTGGAACTATCAAAGTGATTGTATTGGAATGGAGTTGAGAACTTCCCATATGCCTTGTTCATGTCATTGTACTGGGCAAAACATTTGGCACAACATGAGTGCTTCCACACCTATTACTCATATAGACAATACCTTTAAATACCTTTCAGCTCAGGATAGGAGCATTCAACCGAGATAATAAAAACAATGCATGCTGTAATGTTAAACACAGCTTTTAGGAGTCTTCAGCAGACTTTTAGTAAGCTTCATCACTGTATTTAGGTGAAGATCTGTATGCAATATTCCCAGAGGAGCTTCAAGAAAGTTCAGGAATATGTGCAGGTATTTTTTCTTTGAAGATTTTATTTGAAAAATCTTTGCAAATGCCCATGTGCATTGTGCATGAACTGAAATTGTACATTGCGCATGATCGACTCGCTTGGGTGGTTTGAGCCATAGATCCAAACAGAATATGCAGATAAGATAAGAAAGTTAGTGATGGCAGCCTTTATATTTCTTTCTTATAACAGGTTTACTTCAAGCCATTTCTACATACTTCCAAGGATCATTCGAATATTGGTATTGTTTGCATAGGCTAAAATAGAAATAAGGCCATTAAAGGAGAGGTATTATATACTGTCCCCTATCCTTAGAGCTGGTATGGGATGCTGCAGGTGTCCCAAACTGGGTCCAAGACTGAGGACTGATCAATCACGTGACTGCTGATCAGTCAGCAGAGGTAGTGATTGTCAGTCACTACCCTCCCTAGCCTAGGGCTGTATTGTCAGAATCCTTCTTGCGGTGTTGCTTTGCCCTGTCAGCTAATAGCAGGCACTAGCTATTAGCTGACCTTGGATGAAAGGAGTACATTTACTAATGTACTCCTGTGACCCAAAAGAGATGTATAGCCAAAAAAATAATTGGCTTTTCTTCTTTTTTAAGTTGACTAGTACCTAGGGGGTGACCACTATTGATAGCAGTGAAGGAAGTCTGCATAACTCATATCAGTGGTTTCATTGCAGTATGTTAATGAACATTATGGCACACATTAACATTTCTACTTTAGTTGCCAACACACCCTAACGGAAAAAAAGCACATGACCCTTTTTTATCAACACTCTCTGGGAATGTACATATCTATAGGCACAATGTGCCAGTGCGCCTGGCGTAAACAATCAATGGCATCCAAGTGGTAAGTGTGATAGTAGAATCATGTACTACTTATAATGATGTCATTACTTTAGTAGGAAACTTGTGGAAACCACATTCTCACTCAAACACGCTTACTCCTCTCAGAGATCTGATAAAAACCTCTCAGCTGCCCCAAATTTTCAGATTCCAAAGGTATTTAGCTTGCTAGATATAGCATTGTCTCATCATCATAATGACATATATGATCGGATCTGGAAGTGGCATGGCTAGGTTGGTGGCAGGGCTGAGGTATATCTCTCTCTGCCCTGCATATGTTGAATCCTAGTAGTGAAACCTCTGCGGAAGACCACAGCCCAAGTTGTTTTTATAGCTTTACCTGTAAAGATTGTCCTCACATTTCAGTAGCTGTCAGCAAGATTTAACTATAAGCAAGTTTCTACATCATATGCCTTCCGGTAAAGACAGAGGCAAGACACTAAGATTCTGAAACAGTGGCAGCCAAAACATATTTTCCCTAACATTTAGTAGTTACCGAACAGTCACACTGATCTGTGACTTTCATAAGTAACCATTAGCAGACAGACTTTATAGCACCACAATGGACTGGACAGCCTCTAAGTAAAATTGGTATGCTAAATGTGCCACCGCTATTGGGTCACACTACTTCCAATTCCTCCCCTTAAAACAGAACTAAAAGTTTTTGTATTTTTTTCAAACACTGAAAATGCAAGTTAAAATAGTGCATGCACCAATTAGTATCTTGTGGCTTTTCCAGAATGTTACCCAGCTTGGCTTAAGCTCTGCAGGCTGCTGAGCTCAGAGGTCATAGGCTTTCCACACTCTCCCCAACTGTGTTTGTGCTCCCTTGGTGCAATAGGAAGGACTACCCTTCGGCCGCCATGGTCAATAAGGATTCTCCTGCCACATTGTTAAGAGGCGTAGTCCAAGGCAGTGGCATTAGACAATGCAAGTCATCTTCCTGCGCTTCTCTCTCTGTTGTTTCCATCACAGCAGGAGGAGCAATGATCTGTGGCTCAAAAGAATATTCTGCCAGGTGGCTTAAAGGGGCTGCCAGCCCAGCAGTACACTAGTATACATGCACCATTTTAATTAGCAGTTTTAGAGCATTACTTTGTGTGAAAGATTTATTTGGGGGATGACACTGCCAGGAAAGCCCAGGGCCCCAATTTCTTACTGCAATAAAATGTAAAATGCCTGTGAAGCCATGTATCCTCTGAAGATGCATCAGGAATTGGGCACTACATGACTAAGTGAAAGTTCTGTTGTATTTCATGCAAAACAGTGAGCATTATCCATGTGTCTTTATATCTACTAGACATGTGCACTGTAAAAAATATTTGTTTTCTGACGAAACAAATGAAGTTGTAAAATGTTTTCATTTATTTTATCAAAGAAAATGAATTTTTCTGCTGTTTCGTATTTGGAGGCCCCCGAATCCAAAACCGCACACTGAGAATGCAGAACAAGCAGCTGCCATGTCCGCCACCTGCGCATTCTGTGCTTGCGCGCCGCCATCTTTGAGTGTATCTTGGTATACACCAAGATGGCTGGGCTCATATGTTCAGGCGTCGCCATCTTGGTGTATACCAATATATACTCAAAGATGGCGGCCTGCAAGCGCAGAACGTGCTGCCGGCCAACATGGCCGCCGCTCGTTCTGCATTCTCAGTGGTGGTTTCAGTGCGTTCTGTGCATCTACGCCGCCATCTTTGAGTGTATCTTGGTATACACCAAGATGGTGGCGTCTGTATGTTCAGGCGCCACCATTTTGGTGTATACCAAGATATACTGAAAGATGGCGACGTGCCTGCGCAAAACCCGCCGGCAGCTAATATGGCTGCCGCGCATTCTGCAAACCAGTTTATGTAAGCCTGAATATAGTTTTAGTATATTCGGGCATATAATATATTCGTTATTTCAGATTCGGACGAACTGCCAAATCAACTGAATTTCATTGATTTGCAGGTTCGTCTGAATCCGAATGCAAATGTCTAATATCTACACACAGGGCTGTATTTAGACATCTTGCTGCCCTAGGCACACATGATGACACCCTTTTGTACAAGCTTCACCACATGTGTCATCTTAGTATTGTAGTAACAAATGGATGCACTATTGAAGGCAGTATGCTGTTTGCTTTAGGGGTAGGCAATCTCGGCACTCCAGCTATTGTGTAACTTCAAGTCCCATAAGGTATCGCAATACTCTGACAGCCACAGACATGACTCCCAGAGTCGGAGGCATGATCTGTAGTTTCATTATAGCTGAAGTTTCAAATTTCTTGAATCATTGTAAGTTTTTTGAAAACACACATCCCCTACAGACCCTGCTGTTCTTTTGCTGAATTTAGTCAATCAATTGTCCAATGGTGGACAAATGGTGGAAACAAAATTAAGAAAAAAATATCAAAATGTGTGCATTTCGAGATTTGATACTGCCCACTCTTACCTAGACTTGTGCGCCGTCAAAAAATTTGTTTCGGAATATCTGTTATTTCGTATTTCGTAATTCGCGTCCGAAACTCATTTCGGATTCGTACGAAATACGAATTTTCGTTAGTTTCGGCACATTTTCGTAACTGTACGAACATTCGTTATGATGAAGTTAAAAAGCAAAAATACCTTTGTTAATATTGGAGTCGATGTGGTAGTTGTTTTTTTATCCGAAATACGAATTCCGTTAACGGATTCCGGATCCGAATTTTGGATTTCGGATTAAAAAAAACTACCATCAACTCCAATATAAATGTACTTTGCTTTTTAACTTCAATATAACGAATGTTCGTAACGGAACGAAAATACGTCAACGGAATTTCGTATTTCCTGCCTGTATTGTAATGCAACCCTCAGCAGCAGCGGATCCGTATTTCGGATTAAAAAAAAAAATCTTGTCATGTTGTTCAACCTCATTTACAGGGGTAATATTAGTTCCCGTTTCAAAGGAATTCGGATCCGAAATTCGTTAACGGAATTCGGATTTCGGATGCTTCCGAAAGGTGCCATTATGGTACAAAGAGACTCGAGAGCAGCCAATCAATTTCCACATCTCATTATAAAAATGAAAAGTTATTTTAAATGCTTTTCTATGGCTCACCACACTTCACAGATTGTTTTTCTTTTATATTGGATAAGTTCCTATTTGGAGGAAAGGGTCAAAGAGAGATTTTTCTGATCAATATCAGCACTATCTATTGCAAAATAATGTGAAATGTTTACCCTAAAGAGCTTGCAGTACCAGAAGGATACAGGGATGTGCTAATAATCAGTTACACTCATCTGCTTTGCCTACTGGTTTGTGCTATTAACATCAGGGGGGTAACATGAGGGTACCTTGAGCAACCCTTTTAAACTTAATCTACCAATAGTCACCAGCTGCATGCAGAGAAGATGACTTTGTTGGCCATTCAGTAACCACCAGTCAGGTATTGGCTGGGTGTAATGTGACATCTACATTTACTGTACATGCTGCCACCATAAAACCTTTTCTATTATCCTCATCAGCTTCCTCAGATACATCAATGTACACGTATGGCTAACAAGAATTAAACTGCACAAAAGATGGGTCATGCTGCTGGATATCATAAAGCATGGGAACTTACACACATTAAAACCTGATTGCTCATTACTGGTAACCGCAACTGTAAATGTGAATTTTATTTTTGATCTATAAAAGCCTCTGTCAACAGGAAATATACAGTTAAGGCTGAATCATCTTCTTTTTTGGCATTCTTTTTGCTGCTGATTTTAAGCTAGGAGAAGACTTTAATATAAAACCCACACTACTGGTAAGTGACTCATTAGAAACACAAATAAAGCTCTGCTATGTCTGTTTATCTTGAGAGAAGAGAACACTTTTGAAAGGTCTCGGCGAGCAATTAGTAAGAGGCATAATGTGGAAGATAGCAACAGAAAACAAAATGTCCTTGCAGGAATGCGATTTACGCCCACCCGTTTTCCCCTTTTCTGATGCAACTGTAGAGATCCACAACTGATCCACAGGTGAAACTGTCCTTGGACAAATATAAACCAGACGCTCCTCAAGGCTGGGCTTTGGAAGGGTGAAAAGAACAAAGATATTGCTGAAAAAATATATGAAATCCCATCTGAGATTTGCTAAAAGGCATGTGGGAGACACAGCAAATAACCAAAACCTTAGCGCAAAACACTAGAGCAGGGGTAGGCAAACTTTGACCGTACAGTTTTGGTGAAACTACAAATCCCATGAGGCATTGCAAGATTCTTACAGCCACAGGCATGACTCCTAAAGGTAGAAGCATGGTGGGATTTGTAATTTCACCACAGCTGAAGGACAGAAGTTTGCCGACCCCTGCACTATAGGCTCAGTTCACTAAGCTATCATAAAAGTGAACATAATTTTCAGTTAAGTTCAATGGAATTTAAATCACATGGCCGAATGCTGAGTGAATCACAGGTCTCCGTCCTGGGTGAATTAAGAATCCAAGCACTATACCTCCTTCCTCTTCCCAGTTGCCAGCTGTAGTGCAATGCCTACCAGTCCATCAGATGCAGGGATGTAGCTACCATGGGGCTAGTGAGGGACTTGCCTCAGGCGTAGCTGAGAGGGGGCGCATACAGGGCTGGCCTGGCTGCACCCCCTCACCCCTGTTGCCATGACAAGCACAGGGCGCCATGGCAACAGGGATGACAGGCAGCCAGGGCTCGGCAGGGAGAAGAGGGGCGGCACAGGCTCCAGCTTCTCCTCGGATCTCCGCTGCTCTCCCCCACCTGTATGGGCAGAGGCAGCAGGGATCCAATGAGAAATGGAGCACTGCAGCCGGTGGGGGGGAGGAGGAGGGAGCAGTCATTCAGGATGGCCTAGAAGTGAGGAGAGAGAGCCGCTCGGCCAGGATCTGACAGCTGACGGCTTTCTCTCTTCTCACTGCTCGGCCATCCTGAGGTGACAGTGCTCCCTCCTCCCACCCCCCACCTCCAGGTCGGCAGAGCAGAGGATCGGTAAATATCTGTGATATTTACCAATCGTCTTTGTGCAGAACAAACACTGAAGTGATCCCCAGTTATGGGGATCACTTCAGTGTTTGAAGTGTGTCCCCAGTTATGAATGAATAGGAGGTGTTTTACATCACTTCCTGTTCATTCATGAGTTTCTCAATGGGTGGAAGCACTCATTACAGAGGCTTCTCCCTGTTGATAACTGGATGATAGTAAATATTTTACTATCACCAGTTTGAATGGGAAGCCTCTGTACTGAGTGCTCTCTCATTTAGAGCAGATGCTGCAGAAAAAGAGATTGAGGACTCTGTGTCCTCAATTTATTCTTCTATTTTAAAAGGGAAATTTCAGGGGTCTGTTTATCTGTTTAGACCCCTAATATTTGCCCGAAGCCCCACCCCCCCAACAGTAAAAAATAATGAAATAAAAATAATAATGATAAAAAATAATCCACACACACACATATTATTAGACTTGTGCAAAGACTACAAATTAATTTAGGACGAAATGAACAGAAACTAAAAATGTTTTCATTAGTTTCGTCAAACAAAATCAATTTTTATGCTATTTTGGATTTGGCTGGAGTCAGGGTGCATGATTCCGCACGTATGCGGTGTCGGGTGACATCACACGTCTGTTAGGGGCTACGGCTGTGATCAGATGATTTCTGATTAGTCCTGCCTATCTCATTAGGATACATGAATAAGTATCATGTAAATGTGTCTATTCAGAGGAGTGTTGATATAGTCTCTCTTACCAGTGATGCCCCATTAAATTGAGTTTCTAACTTAGCAGCAGCTATTTGAGTGCCTAGGGACAATCAGACTTTTGGATGACCTACCTACACAGAAATCTAGCTACAGATTTGCAGAGATGTGCTCTTACAGTTCACTGTCTCCAATTCTCACCGTACAGCCAGACAGTAAATCCTGATACAGTAAGGTGACGATGTCAGGATTAAATGATTGCTTCTAATGAAAGCTGAATAGTTCTAAAATTGTCACTCTGTCACTTATGAGTGGAAAGAATACAACAAAATAACTGGGCACTGCAAGCGAACATTGGCAGAAGGTGCTTTATAAATTGGAATATAGGTGGGGGCATAAAAACTGATGTTTTCTTGCTCCTTCTGAGTCACGTAGCAGCACAGGAAATCCTTCTCTGTGTATGTGTATATACAAAGTAAAAAAAACAAAATATATGTTGACAAACAAAATCAATCAACTCTGAACATCTTCACTGCATTAAAGGAAGATGGAGCATGTGCAGCAGTGGATAAAACAAATACGTGTTCAGCACAGACTGCAGAAGCTGCTGAATCATGGAGGGAGGCCAAGGGAAATGTCCAGTGTCATGATGGGCACAAAAAAATATCTCCTAGGCACAGGTTAAAGTACATCTGTTATTACAGAATCATGGAGGCTGCTATTACTATTGTGTAGTACTTTGAATCACTGACCCAGGACAATCTTCCTAGTCTACAAGCCTGTGCCAGATCAGTTATTAGGAAAGTATTAAAGCTAGTGAGTCAATGGGGGTGATTTACTAACCTAAACACACACACGCACCAGGTGCGTGTGATTTTCACACAGCAAAACGTATTTATCAACCAAAAAGTCTCTAAAAGCATATTTCCACTAATGCCATACATGGAAAAATCATGCACATGATGCATATATAATGCTGCTTCACAGTTTAGACAAAAATGGTTAGCTCATGCATTTACATTCCTTGCATTCATCAACGCAAGCAACACAACATAGAGCTAATTTACACAACATCATCATCATGTAATTCATGCAGGGCTTTGCACAACACACCTGCTGGGTGTGTACGCACTACAAAGGTGTTTAGATTCCACCCATAGATCATGCTGGGAGGGAACACACTACAGAGGTGTATACATGTTCGTGGTGTGTTTATAAGGTTAGTAAATCAACCCCAATATATCACCTAATCTACTTCTATTTACAGAAGCATTCTGCTAAGGATGTGCTGGACACTAATGATACGTAAGTATGAGAACCATTTTTTAGGGCCATACTGACCACATTGTACACTCTTCAAGGGGCATACTAAACACATGAGGCTCAATTCACGAAGCTAACATACCAGGATAAGTATCCTTAAAAAAGGGACAGTTATTTTTAGTCCAATGACATTTGAAAATTACAGTCATCATGGCTGAAAATAGAGTGCCTAATGGCTCATGTTGATGTGCATTGTTTGGAATACATGTCAAATGCAGGTCAGCAAAATCCCATTGACTTTCCTCGAGCAGTATACATGGCGATTCTGAGGATTTGATGTGCTTTGCATTGTGCTGATTTTCTTTGGATGCATCATGTCCTATTAAGGTGCATTTGAGCTGCAGGTCAAAAGCAATCTTTTCTTGTCAAGCGCTGCATCTTCAATTCATACACAGGAGCATACGTAGGAATGGATTACACAGTTTTTTACTAGGACGCCCTTCGACATGAACCGTTAGGCTTGTTTTAAAGCTTTGTGAATTGAGCCTAATGTATTTCTCTCATTGGTCTCTTTGCTAGGGGTATGCTGAGTACATAGAGCACTGTGACAAGATAATGTATTCTGACATTTTGAAACATTCCCACGTGGTGACAGCTGATGTTTTCTGCGTTCTGACATACAAATTACACTCGTATTATGGGATAGAACACAAACTTGAAATGCCAATGGGTATGCTAACATTTCTACGAGATACCTCTATGCAGCTTGTGGAAAAGATGATGTTGCTTTACCATCCAACTTGCAGCAGTTGCACTTTTCTGCCTTGAACAGTATTGCAATGTATAGATGATCTTTGACTGACCTTGGGTCACATTTTCTTTCCATGCCCTTCTCAACTTTGCTTGGCCTTTCTAATTGCTGTTCCAGGCACTATGTAGAAGTGCAAGTGAATTTTGAATGCATCTGAAAGTTATATATCTATTTGTGTGGAAATTGTGTGATGGCGATTGGTAGAAGTTGGATACATGCTTCATTGGAAACAAAAGGGCAGGCTTAAACCATGTTTTTTGTGATTCAGTTTTATGCCACTAGTGCCATCATCATCCAGTAAAACCAGCCAACTCTATCTGTTGTGTTTATGTACTGCTCTTATTAAAGGTCACAATAAGTATGACATATCTAAGTCAATGTTGAACAATGACTCATGGAAAATGCTTGAAGTGTCAGATTGTATATGAATAATGAGAGAGCGATAACTCCCCATTGTATATGCTTCTAAAGGCGTCATTGTAAATGGTACAAATTCCACATGAAATGATGAAATTGATGCTGAATTATTTTAAAAAAGTTGAGAATCTTCACTAAAAATTGTGTTAAAGTTCACTTCGATTATCCAATCATGTGAAAACTATCTGCATATAACTGGGTATTCAAAATTAACAGGAATTTGCTTTTCACATGATTGGATCATTTACTAAATCAGTATCTTTATATCTATAGTTACATTAGATGTTTTGTAATTGTCAGGAGTCAAACTCTCCTGAACCCCAAGGGTATGTGGTGACCCCCAGAGACAGGGAGGGCTAACATTTCACTCTCAGGGATGGCTCCTTAGCTGTGTTGTGTGATGTGAACAGTAAATTGGATGCCAGTCACTTTAAGTACTTTTTCAATGCTTTACTGTAGAACATCCAAAACTGGGAGAGCGGGTATAGGGCTACAGACATCCATGCGCAAAATAGACTCCAGACTCACCAATCCCTTCCAGCTTCTACAGAGCAGGAATACTGTTGTTGAGCAGAGGATGACACTGTGTAATGGAACCCCAACTGAGCAGGAGACTTTCTCGAGATCTGATTCCTGAGGTCCATGCCATATTGGCCTTTCTGGCATCTCCAGTAGACGCAGAGCAGTTGCAGACCGGATCAAAACTGCATCCAATGTATTCCAATGGTAATTTTTGCTCCAGTTCACATCGTAGCGTGCAGTTCCAGAGCAGGTCCAGAGCAGGTGAAAAAACTGCAGCAGGCCCTATTTTACCTGCTCTGGAATGCATGCAAACGCATCAAAAACGCATGCAAATGCCTGGAACTCACTGAAAGCCCATGTTAAACAAAAAAAAAACTTTTTTTTTTTTTTTTTTTACCAAAAACGGCCCGGAACGCATCAAAAACGCAGCAAAAACACGGCACAACCCACTGCATTGCGTGAGCAGAAACCTGAGCGGATCTGCTCTGCATTTGGTGGGAACAAGGCCTAAGAGCTCCTCTGGTTCTCCATCCCAGACAGTTCCAGAACCCACCTGGGTCCACATGTGGACTCCTGCAGACTTCAGGCCTAGTCAGCTTCGTTCAACTGTCTAAACCCTACCCCCAGCATGCACCACTGGCCATAAAACTCCTAGTGATTGGCTGGAGAGACACAGACACTCCCTAATGTTTTCCCATTGGCTGCCCCACTCTGTGGCTGGGTCACTCCCCACTACTGGCAGGTGCAGACTAGGGATGCACCAATACCGATACTAGTATTGGTGCCAATACCAAGTATTTGGGCGAGTATTCTGACTCACGTCCCATCTTCCTGATTGGCCAGAAAGTCATGTTGCATAGAAACAAGTGAAGCCAGCTTCCTAGCCAATCAGGAAGCCGGGAGGCGGCTCGCAGCACCTCATGACTCGCCGCCTGGCTTCCTGATTGATCATAAACTACAAATCAGCCAAACTGGTTACAGTTCCAGCACCACTACATTTAAAGAGCCAGTCCACTTAGGGCCAAGGGCTATACTGCAAAAAAATATATATTTTTCTATACATTTCTAATTTTTGTCTTTAAATATTATAGAAAACTGAACAATTCTAGTTAAAATAATACCACTAAAAAACCCCAAAACAATATAGTTATATAACTTTGGTATCAAGACAGTGACAAAGTTATTGCCATTTTTTTAGGCCAATAACTGGAATTTAAAAATTGCTCAGGCTTTTCACTGGTTAAAAATGTTACTATCCCTGGAATCAAGTGATATCATTTTCTTTTTACAAGAAGAAATTTTCTATTTTTAGTACCAAGTAAGGACGCCCAAGAAAACAAGATCTAAAGTCTCATCAATAAAATGACAATCAGTTCACAAATGTACTTAGCAGAACAGACAATAACCGGCAGGACACGGAGCTAACAAGTAAACCCTATTTTAAAAGGTGACTAAAAATCACACTGAGAAGCAGTTCCATAAAAGCTGTCTCAACACAGCATAATAATCAATATAGATCTTTTACAGGCCAAATATTAATTTGTTCTCAAACTTGTAACTCAAAATGTTACATAATTCCCGTAGTTCTGTGCTGCATACAAGACGTAATAAGAATCCTGGTGCTACATTGTACTTTTATCAGATTGGTTTTCATAGCTAAAACAATCCATTGCACAGACTTTAGTTCTGAAAAAAGTTAAAGATAGGGATGTTCAGATACCAGTTCAGATACCAGTGCCGATACGTGGCATTTTCATGAGAAATACCAGGGTTGCAGCAGCTGCTGCATTGACAGGCTCCACCACTGTCCTGAAATCATTAGTCTGTCTGTATTGTGTTAGAAAAACTGTCACAAAATGTGTATCACTAATTGATATCTGTGAGTACTTGGACATGTACTGGTACTTGGTGGGCAAAAATGTCCTGCATGGCAGAGTTCCAAGACGAAAACCGCTGTTGAGCAAAAAGAACATAAAAGCTTGTATCCGTTATGCCAGAAAACATCTTGATGATCCCCAAGACTTTTGGGAAAATACTCTGTGGACTGACGAGACAAAAGTTGGACTTTTTGGAAGGTGTGTGTCCCATTACATCTGGTGTAAGGGTAACACTGCATTTCAGAAAAAGAACAACATACCAACAGTAAAATATGGTGATGGTAGTGTGATGGTCTGGGGTTGTTTTGCTGCTTCAGGACCTGGAAGACTTGCTGTGATAAATGGAACCATGAATTCTGCTGTCTACCAAATAATCCTGAAGGATAATGTGCGGCCATCTTTAGTGACCTCAAGCTGAAGCGAACTTGGGTTCTGCAGCAGGACAATGAATCAAAAAACACCAGCAAGTCGACCTCTGAATGGCTGAAGAAAAACAAAATGAAGACTTTGGAGTGGCCTAGTCAAAGTCCTCACCTGAATCCTATTGAGATGCTGTGGCATGACCTTAAAAAGGCGGTTCATGCTCGAAAACCTTCCAATGTGGCTGAATTACAACAATTCTGCAAAGATGAGTGGACCAAAATTACTGCACAGCGCTGTAACAGACTCATTGCAAGTTATCGCAAATGCTTGATTGCAGTTCTTGCTGCTAAGGGTGGCCCAACCAGTTATTAGGTTTAGGGGGCAAACACTTTTTCACACAGGGCCATGTGGGTTTGGATTTTGTTTTCCCTTAA
>NW_017306355.1:1611612-1612123 GCF_000935625.1 Nanorana parkeri | reverse complement strand
GTTGGGCTTGACCCCTTAGTTCCAGTGAAGGGAACTCTTAAGGCATCAGCATACCAAGACATTTTAGACAATTTCATGCTCCCAACTTTGTGGGAACAGTTTGGGGATGGCCCCTTCCTGTTCAAACATGAGTGTGCACCAGTGCACAAAGCAAGGTCCATAAAGACATGGATGAGCGGGTTTGGGGTGGAAGAACTTGACTGGCCTGCATAAAGTCCTGACCTAACCCGACAGAACACCTTGGTATGAATTAGAGCAGAGACTGCAAGCCAGGCCTTCCCATCTAACATCAGTACTTGACCTCACAAATGCTCTTCTGGAAGAATGGTCAAACATTCTCATAGACACACTCCTAAACCTTGTGGACGCCTTCCCAGAAGAGTTGAAGCTGTTATAGCTGCAAAGGGTGGGCCAACTCAATATTGAACCCTACGGACTAAGACTGGGATGCCATTAAAGTTCATGTGTGTGTAAAGGCAAGCGTCCCAATACTTTTGGCAATATAGTGTAT
>NW_017306355.1:1551703-1611220 GCF_000935625.1 Nanorana parkeri | reverse complement strand
TATATATATGTATATATAGATCTATAGATATATATAACAAATCATACATTGAGACAGGATTGCACAAATCACAGTAGCCCCTCAAATGTTACTCTATGCAAAAGACATCCCTCCTGAGACCCAATCTTTACTGACAGCATGGGAACTTCCTAACATGATCCACAGCAATTTCAGCTACCCAAGAAGACTCATAAGTGGAATCCAGCATAGTTTATCACAGTCTGGCGCATTATAAGGATGTTTTCTTGAAGGGGAAAGACATTTCTATCTAAGCCTCTTTACTACACAAGGTTATCCTTGCTAAGTAAAGAGCCGTATGCTCCTTAAAAATGACAGGTGTTTCCTAACTTGCAATGACTGCAATGAGGGGCGGGCTTTCCGATGACTGCAAACGGGCAGTGTGCGCGTGCGCACACCGACCCGTTCGGCAGTTGTCGAACAAGCAGGCCACTAACTCGCCAAGAATATTACGATTCCCGGCGGGTTTTCCAGCCTGCTTGTTCGACGGAAGAAGTGCGACCGTACAGTAGAAACGGTCGCACGCCTTCCATAAACTGCACGATTATCGCACGAGAATCGTGCAGTGTATAAGCACCCTAAGGGCCGTGCATGGCCTAACTGCAAAAGCTCCTTGGCAGGTGATTCCCCTTGTCCCTGTAAACGGCAGGACGCACCTGTGCACCCCCAAGACAGAATGAACAAATATCACTGCTTGTTGAAACACTGCATATGCGCTGTGTGCTCTATCCCCTTGTTCAAACACTGTACATTGTACTCTCTTTCCCTCAGAGCTCAGACACTCCTGATAAAGAGGGAAAGAGCGCATTGCGCATACACAGTGTTTGAACGAGCCGCAGGGGAAATTAATTTAAAAGAAGCCTGTCAATGGATAAACATAACAACTGCAGTTGCTGAGCTCTCCTTCTGCAAATGTTAGTTGACTGGCTTCAATATATTGCATCCCTAACCTAAACAGGTATACTGACAAGGTCTTCGACTTTTCTGGATGTGCATACTTGTTCTAATCGGTGACTTGGAGAGTATTAAAGCCAGAGTGTCAGCATAACAGCCATCATTTTCAGAGTCTGAAGACGCCAGGATTTGACACTGATTGTGGGAAGCTCTCTGCCAATGTAATTGCTATGCCTGTAAGAAGGAGTGTTCTCCAGGAAGTATGTGACAGGCTTAACAGTCAGTGACAGAAGCACAAGGGTTAACCAGTACTGTTGTTACAACATGAACCACGCTAGGCACAGCAGGCATGCAAAAACGGAAAACCTGCCACATGCCTCGGGTTAGCAAAGTGTGAATGCTAGTAAATTCTGATTGGTTGCTGTGGGTTGCTGCACTTTGCTGCCTGCACTGTCTATCTGCAGCCCACTGTTTTACTTGCAGCAGTAATTTACAGGTTTTACTTATAGTGACATCTGCAACATTCTGGTACAGCTACAATGTAGTAATTCGCTACAGAAACCATGGGGTACGGTATAGCTTATAGGGGGTCTATATATAACCAATTCACAGAGTCATTCACCCTACGAATCTTTCTGAAGACTTGTTCTGTGTGAATAGACACAAAAACTAACATTCTGACATATATTTTCTATTTAGGTTGAATGTATGTAATGTACTTCTGCATTTTGGCCACTAGATATATCTGAGGAGTATTTTCTTTTCAGGTCAAATGTATGTACTGTAATACTGCATTTTGGCCATTAGATGGAGCTGAGGAGCATTTTCTTTCAGCTTTAATGTATGTATTCTAATACTGCATTTTGGTCACTAGATTGAGCTAAGGGGCATAGGAAATAAGAATGTATTCCCAATGCTACTCAGTTCCAAGATGCAGTAGTACATTACAAACATTCAACCTGACAAGAAGATATATTTAAGAATGTTTGTAAAATAACTAAGGTGAGGACTGTCTTAATGTTTTCATTTATTTTATTTATGTATGGTTCAGTGTGCATCACTCCAATTCTGTCTTGGCTGGTTGAGCCCCTTGCTAGCCACTCCTAGCCTTCTCATGTTCTTCAGTTAGCCTTTGAACTGCAGTGGAGCAGCATCCACAGTACCTTTTATGGAGGGTATTGGAAGAAAGGGAGCGCCTCCATTCTAAGGATAACAGTTCTTGTTCACCTTGCTGTGTAAAGAGGCTTAGATAGAAATGTCTTTCACCTTCAAGAAAACATCCTTATAATGCGCCAGACTGTGATAAACTATGCTGGATTCCACTTATGAGTCTTCTTGGGTAGCTGAAATTGTTGTGGATCATGTTAGGAAGTTGCCATACTGTCGGTACAGATTGGGTCTCAGGAGGGATGTCTTTTGCATAGAGTGACATTTGAGGCAGAACAAGGACCCTACACAGTGGTTCCACTGAGTGTTACAAGACACATTAGGATTTACTTTGGAAATGCCAAGAAATTTAACTACCTCATTAGTTTCTCTCATTAAATCTGCTGCTATGATATCACGCTGTATCTTCGCTGTTCCCAGGCTTCTGATCTATGTGCCCCACTCTGCATTTTTTAATTAAAGTTGTCGGCTCAGCGTGCCACAGAGCACAGAAAACAGAAAATTCCGGGCTGCAGGGACATAGTGAGGGAAACCCAAGATTTCAGAGCAGCAGATCTAACAATGGACATTATGATGGTGAGGGAACTTACACAGTACACTTATTTTCCTGACATCATTGTTACTTTAATATATCAGTATGCGCTTCATTTTATATTGTTTCTACATGAAATTCAAATTCAAAATAGCTAGCAGATAGATAAGATATCTCCAAAAACATTGCAGAAAATTCCACTTTTAGGTACAATATCATTTAGCTACAATACTTTTAGACGATGGAGAATGTTTTGCTTAGCAAACTGCTTTTGTATCCTAGTTGTGTTCAACTTCACAAACATTGCATGCTTATAGGAAATACAAAACAAGTGTGCTTTGGTTGTTTGGTTTGTGGGTACACTGATGCAACAGAATACCCATATCTTCTTTCGTAAATCAGGCCCATAGTGTACAGTGCATGTCAACATAAATATTATACATACATATGGCCAACCAAACAAGTCTTAACTCACAATAGCAGCTGAACAGTCATCATATAAAGCTCCAGCCAACTACAGTCAATTACACTCCCCCGCTGTTCCTATTCTGGCTGAAGTCAGTAAACTTTGCTTTCTAGACTAGGGCTACACAGGTGAGTTTTTAGTTTCACAGTTTTATTACATTCATCTCCCACAGGCATACTTCAGCGTGTTAAAATCAAGAATCTCCAAAATGAACACATTATTTGCAAATAATTTTCCACTTCAATTTCACTCTATGGAGGGGAAGAAAGATTATTTGATAATAGTTTCTATTGCAAAATTACATGGTGACATTATGCGACAATGTTATTCGTATCATCAGGGCCGGATTTACTCTCTCTGCTGCCGCAATGCCAGGTTCCTCAATGCGCTCCCCTGTATGCAGGCGGCATACAAGTGATCTCGGCGACATCGGAAAAAAAACAAGCAGCAGCTTCCCCACGGTACATTTAGCCCTGCTAGCCCAAAGCAGGGCTACATGTAGAAAACAACTATCGTCGGGAGATAGGAATTTCACACCCCTGCTGCCCCTCTACTCCTTGCTGCCCCAAGGCCGGGCCTCGGTTGTGGGAAATCAGTATCATTCTATTGTACTACTGCAAATGTCTTCTGTAAACTACTCAGATTAAAAGTACTATGGTACAGAGAGATCAATAAAGATTTTAGTAGCACCCCTGAGCTAATAAAATTTAACTTTAGGCCCCGTTCACACCAGTGCGTTCCATGAACGCGCGCCAAATATAGCCTTTATAGCTGAAGGCTAGGACAACACGGGTAATTAAATCTCTCTGCTACTGAGAGATCTGGAATAACCTCTGTGTGGTTTTCCCCTGAATGTGTTTTTTCCATTTAAATAAATGGAAACACATCAAAACGCGTGTCAACACCTGTCGGCATGCATTGTTTTGCAATGCACTTTGTGTTGAATTTCAACACGCATCATGATGTACAGTATTTATGTGCATCATGGCATGTCAACAAGCATTTTAATGAATGTGCTGAGAAGTTCCATTGATTTTAATGGAAAAGGCCTCAAGCAAAAACACAAACCAGCCATAATTTGCATATAAACTCAAAACTATTTATTTTTCTTGCATAGGATGTGCTGACGAAATGCACCCCTTTATCTATCCTGGTAACCATCCTGGTAATAATCCTGGTAACCATCGTCTGTGACACAGAAAGTGATGGAAAATCAAATACATGATCGCTGTCACCAGAGCCTCAGGAAAGGAAGCAAATGGAACACAGACAGCAAAAATTACCCTGTTGGAGATTTTCACCCTTCCTTTCTCTGTCCAAAAACTAAAAAAGAAAAAAGTCTGGCTATAACAATTGTGTTTTATGTGCCCTCAAATGGACAGGTGCAGAGCTCAGGAGTGCGGAAAAATGCTAAAATCATATCTACATTTTTCTGCACTACAGCTCACCTGTAGTCCCCGTCTTTTTCTATGCAAAACAGTGGAGATGCAGTGCATAGAAATTAATGAAATTTCACTTTTCAATAAGATCTAAAAAGAAAAAAGGTCAACGGTGGCTGAAGTTGTAAAAACACAAGGCAGTGCTCCCCAACGATGCCTTATTTAGTATTGTTCAAAATTCCAGCTACCAAACTACCATCAGTGCCATGTTTAGCATTGTGTTGCACAGTTATGTGTACAATGCAATACTATTGCAGGTTATCATTTTATTTATTTTTACATCGGTTGTACCAGAAATGTAGTGGTTAAAGAAGTAAAATAACTTTGTTCTGAATCCTCAGATGTGAAGACTGAAAAGATAGAACCCCAGGGCCACATTATGTTCTAGGTCTAGTAGCTAAGCGCTACAGATCCAGACAGATTGTATATGGTACTGTATAAAAGATTCTTTTTTTCATATATTACCTTAGGTATAATGAGGTTAGCATCTACCCCCACAGTATAGTTTTACTACAGTGGAATGCAGGAGGAAAGACTGAACAGAGGAAGTGTAGACACTAATTCCCTGCACACAGTAAAAGCAGGAACAACTGAATGCAGGAAGTGAAGACACTGAATCCTTGCACACAGTGAAATGCAGGAGGAAAGATTGAACACAAGAAGTGAAAACACTCATTCCCTGCACACAGTAAAAGCAGGAGGAAAGATTGAACGCAGGAAGTGAAGACACTGAATCCTTGCACCCAGTGCAATGCAGGAGGAAAGATTGAACACAGGAAGTGAAGAAACTGAATCCCTGTACACAGTGAAATGCAGGAGGAAAGACAATGCAGGGAATAAAGTCAAATATTCCCTATACACAGTGAAATGCAGTAGGAAAGACTAAACAGAGGAAGTGAAGACAACAATTTGCTTCACATACAGGCCTTATATCCCCTCCATATACGAATCTGTTACATGCCTTTCCACACACACCTATCATATGCAGTGTTTCATATCTTTAACATTTCCTACAGTGGCAAAGGTCCATAGCTGCCAACAGTCATGGTTGCTGTGGGACTGTCCTAGGATTTAAACGAAATTGTGGAGTCCAGTCGGTCTGGTTTAAGATAAATTGGGGCCTGGGTAAGAGTCAGTCAATGGGAGTAATAAATGCTCCTGGGTCAACGGTCAGTGGGAATGATAAATGGTCAGAGGAAGTAAACAATGCCTCTGTGTTAGTGGTAAGTGGAAATAAAAATGCCCCGATGTTAGTGGTTAGTGTAGATAAATAAAATCCCTGGTGTTAGTGGTCATTGGTAGTAAAAAAAAAAAACTATATCAGTGGTCAGTGCAAATAATAAATACCTAAGTTTAGTGGCCAGTGGAATTAAATCATGCCCCGGCATCAGTGGGAGTCAAAAATGCCCCGTGTCAACAAAAGTCAAAAATGCCCATGTCAGTGGTCAGTAAGAGAAAATGCACCATGCATCAGTGGGAGTAATGAATTCCCTCATGTCAGTGGCAATGAATGTCCATGTTAGTGGTCACAATGGTGCCCCTGTGTTAGTGGTCACAATGGTGCCCTTATGTCAGTGGAAAGAATGGTTCCGTTGTATCAGTGGTAAGAATGGTGCCCATGTGTCAGTGGTCAGAATAGTGGTGGAGTCAGTGGTTACATTGCTGTAACACTCTGCACCCGGCACCCACTACCACCCTGCATACAGCAGCTGCCTCTGTAGATGTTGCAATGAGAAAGCCCTGCAGGACCTTTTCATTGCAGATGAACAACCAGCAGGCAATAATTGGCCCACCAGCCATAGTTTGGGGGCCACTGCTGTTAATGAAAAGACACAAAGGAAGGGAAGTATATAATAAAAAAAAAATAAGTGGGAAGAAAATAAAAGAGGAAATGGATTGGTGTTATAACTTTTGTTGAAATAACATTTATGAATTTATTGTGATAAGCCGTTTTCATCACAATTTACACTAAGGGGTTTTTCTTGTATATTAGCACTGTTTTTTATTTACACAATTTTCTCCACACATCACAGCAATAATTTATCACTGCTGAAGTAAAGTTGGAACCTGTTTAAGTGGTTCAATTATCACCATGTTGTCCTGTGAGACATCACAGTGATCAAAGGAGAAATGGGCTAGAAAGAAGTGCAGGGCAGGTTATTCTTCCCACATACATGAATTAACACATTTAAATCCATTTCAAACCTATTATCACTAAACCCGTATGAAAAAATATGCAAACAAGACCCACATTCTCCTGGGCTTTTTACATTACTTTATCAACATTTAATACAGAATACTACACCACCACATCATGCCTACAGTCAGGACCACAAATATCGGCACCCCTGCATTTCTGTCAGATAATGCACCACTTCGCTCAGACAATTGTTTCAATTACAAATGTTTAGGCATTCTCATGTTTATTTATTTTGTTTGTATTGGTATGAAAAAAAAAAGCCAAATCTGACACATTCCATGCAAAACTCCAAAAATGGACTGGACAAAGTTATTGGCACCCTCAATTAATATTTGGTAGCACAGACCTTGGAGAAAATAACTGAAATCAATCGCTTCCTGTAACCATCAATGAGTTTCTTATACCTCTCTACAGGAATTTTGGACCACTCTTCTTTCGCCAACTACTCCAGGTCTCTCAGATTGGAAGGGTTCCTTTACCCAACTGCTGTTTTGAGATCTCTCCACAGGTGCTCTATGGGATTCAGATCCGGACTCATTGCTGGCCAGTCCAGTACTCTCGAACCCTTTGTCAGAAACCATTTCTGGGTGCTTTTTGAAATGTGCTTTGGGTCACTGTCCTGCTGTAAGACCCATGACCTCTGACTGAGACCCAACTTTCTGACACTGGGCCCTACATTGCACACCAGAATTCTTTGGTAGTCTTCAGATTCCATAATGCCATGCACACAGTCAAGACATCCAATGCCTGAAGCAGCAAAGCAACCCCAAAACATTAGTGAACCTTCAACATGTTTGACTGTAGGGACTGTATTTTTTTTTCTTTAATGGCCTCATTTCTTTTTCTGAAAACAGTAGAATGATGAGCTTTACCAAACAGCTGCAATTTTGTTTAATCTGTCCACTGCACATTCTCCCAAAAGGATTTTGTATTCCTCGGTTAAGATTTGGCTAACTCCAATCTAGCTTGCGTATGTTTCTGTGTCAGCAGTGGGGTCCTCGTGGGTCTTCTGCCATAGCGTCCCTTTTCATTCAGATGGCAATGCATAGTACGAGCTAACACAGTTATACCCTGTGCCTGATCAGCTTGAATTTGTCTGGAAGTTGATTGAGGGTCTTTATCCACCATAAGAACAATCCTTTGTTGCAATCTTTGATCAATTGTTCTCTTTCGTCCACGTCCAGGGATATTAGCTACAGTGCCATGGGCTGTAAACTTCCTGACAATGTTGCGCACATTGGACACAGGAACATTAAGATCTCTGGAGATGGACTTGTAACTTTGAGATTGTCCATGCTTTTCCACAAAAACTTGGAATGCAATTATATCTTGCAATTTGGAGAAGGTGCTAATAATTTTGCCCAGTCCATTTTTGGAGTTTTGCCTGGAATGTGTCAGATTTCGCTTTTTTTCTCTCCACTTTTTTGTGTAATACCAATACAAACAAAACAAATAAACATGAGAAAACCTAAACATTGGTTATTGCAACAATTTTCTGCATGAAGTGGTGCATTGTCTGACAGAAATACAGGGGCGCCAAAAATTTTGCCCATGAATGTATATGGACCATTGGCAGAATGACCTGGACCTTATAATTCCAGATGATACTTTGTCTCAGATTTGGAAATCTACCAAATCATGCTCTGTGAATGCTAAAATACTAGAAACAAATTACAAGGTGCTTTTCCGCTGGTATAACGTACCAAATCAACTGAAATATTTGGCACCAGATTGTGATGGCATATATTTACATATGTGGTGGACATGCCCTATCATACGTAAGTATTGGACTAAGGTCTTCAAAATATTATCTACTTTAAGAAGAGGCCCCTTACCCCTACTCCCCAAGTAGTCCTTCTCAATGTTAGACCTCAAGGCATTTCTTCTTTCCACTCTAAACTAGTCTTACATGTCTTATCTGCAGCGACACACACAATGGCTAGTGCATGGATTAGAAACACTCTTTCTATATCTGTAACTTAAAATTTAATTAATTGGATTTTCTCAAAGGAAAAACTCTCTGCTCGTCTATATGACCACATGTCTAAATTTGAAAAAATATGGGAACCATGGGTGAAACATTTTATCCCTCCATCCTTTGACACCCGTCTACTCACTCTTTAAATTGCAGCTCAACCTCATTATAAATATTGCTCTCTGATTGATGGGAGATTAGTGTGTCACCCTCTTTCCCTTCTCCCCCTTCTCTTTGCTGCTCCTTTTTCTTTCTCTTCCTCCCTAGCTAGCCATTTATCTTAAAGTTAACTCAATTTCTTATTGAACATTAAACACATTTTTTTACATCCTAATATATGCTTTAACCATTAGACAATATTTAATTTATACTACAACTTAAATGTTCACATTATTGTCATATACCATTTGTTGTATTTGCACTCCTTTTGCAATGTTTTCATTGTCTGACTTGAAAATTCCAATAAAAATATTGACATTTAAAACAAATAAATTAAAACACATAGAGAGCCCCATAATATTATAATTATAGAAAGCCCCCTACTCATGAGTATTATAAAAACTTTTTGCACAGTAAAAAATGTGATCTGTTTTAGTTTTTTTGGAAACACTTATGTATTAATCTCTGCATTTGTTAACCTGCTGGATCAGAGGTACACAGATGTTGATGGATGTACATCCATCAACATCCCTTCGCTCCATAGGAAAACACAGATCTGTTTTTCCACCATGAGGAGATGGGTGAAAACTGGAACAGAAACACTTATGTGAAATCCATTTAAGATTTGGCTAACTCCAATCTAGCTTGCGTATGTTTCTGTGTCAGCAGTGGGGTCCTCGTGGGTCTTCTGCCATAGCGTCCCTTTTCATTCAGATGGCAATGCATAGTACGAGCTAACACAGTTATACCCTGTGCCTGATCAGCTTGAATTTGTCTGGAAGTTGATTGAGGGTCTTTATCCACCATAAGAACAATCCTTTGTTGCAATCTTTGATCAATTGTTCTCTTTCGTCCACGTCCAGGGATATTAGCTACAGTGCCATGGGCTGTAAACTTCCTGACAATGTTGCGCACATTGGACACAGGAACATTAAGATCTCTGGAGATGGACTTGTAACTTTGAGATTGTCCATGCTTTTCCACAAAAACTTGGAATGCAATTATATCTTGCAATTTGGAGAAGGTGCTAATAATTTTGCCCAGTCCATTTTTGGAGTTTTGCCTGGAATGTGTCAGATTTCGCTTTTTTTCTCTCCACTTTTTTGTGTAATACCAATACAAACAAAACAAATAAACATGAGAAAACCTAAACATTGGTTATTGCAACAATTTTCTGCATGAAGTGGTGCATTGTCTGACAGAAATACAGGGGCGCCAAAAATTTTGCCCATGAATGTATATGGACCATTGGCAGAATGACCTGGACCTTATAATTCCAGATGATACTTTGTCTCAGATTTGGAAATCTACCAAATCATGCTCTGTGAATGCTAAAATACTAGAAACAAATTACAAGGTGCTTTTCCGCTGGTATAACGTACCAAATCAACTGAAATATTTGGCACCAGATTGTGATGGCATATATTTACATATGTGGTGGACATGCCCTATCATACGTAAGTATTGGACTAAGGTCTTCAAAATATTATCTACTTTAAGAAGAGGCCCCTTACCCCTACTCCCCAAGTAGTCCTTCTCAATGTTAGACCTCAAGGCATTTCTTCTTTCCACTCTAAACTAGTCTTACATGTCTTATCTGCAGCGACACACACAATGGCTAGTGCATGGATTAGAAACACTCTTTCTATATCTGTAACTTAAAATTTAATTAATTGGATTTTCTCAAAGGAAAAACTCTCTGCTCGTCTATATGACCACATGTCTAAATTTGAAAAAATATGGGAACCATGGGTGAAACATTTTATCCCTCCATCCTTTGACACCCGTCTACTCACTCTTTAAATTGCAGCTCAACCTCATTATAAATATTGCTCTCTGATTGATGGGAGATTAGTGTGTCACCCTCTTTCCCTTCTCCCCCTTCTCTTTGCTGCTCCTTTTTCTTTCTCTTCCTCCCTAGCTAGCCATTTATCTTAAAGTTAACTCAATTTCTTATTGAACATTAAACACATTTTTTTACATCCTAATATATGCTTTAACCATTAGACAATATTTAATTTATACTACAACTTAAATGTTCACATTATTGTCATATACCATTTGTTGTATTTGCACTCCTTTTGCAATGTTTTCATTGTCTGACTTGAAAATTCCAATAAAAATATTGACATTTAAAACAAATAAATTAAAACACATAGAGAGCCCCATAATATTATAATTATAGAAAGCCCCCTACTCATGAGTATTATAAAAACTTTTTGCACAGTAAAAAATGTGATCTGTTTTAGTTTTTTTGGAAACACTTATGTATTAATCTCTGCATTTGTTAACCTGCTGGATCAGAGGTACACAGATGTTGATGGATGTACATCCATCAACATCCCTTCGCTCCATAGGAAAACACAGATCTGTTTTTCCACCATGAGGAGATGGGTGAAAACTGGAACAGAAACACTTATGTGAAATCCATTTCTGCTCAGATCCATCTTAGCAAGTTAGTAGATCCCCTGGTGAGACGTGCCAGATCAGACATGGAGTGTAAATTAGACATGTAAATTTAATTTCATTCCGAATGAATATTCATATGAATCTTGTTAAATTTGGACATTCGGATGCATCCAAATTTCCGAATTCTAACACCTACAAATGCAAACTATTCCGAATGCTCGTTTAACGAAAATTCAGATCTGTCCGAATTTCATTCAAAAATAAACTAATTCGGACATGTGACTGTTCTCTGGCCAATCAGATGGGGGGGTGGGGGGGGTTGGCTGTTGGGGGTTGCATTACAGGCACGGTCATGTGACTTTGTTCCGAAATGAAGAACGAAAGAAATAAAAATCTCAATGTATCCGATACAAAACAATTTTTTTGCGGGGTTACATGTCTAGTGTGAATTTGTTAGGAGTGCCAGTGAATGTATCCTACAGTAAACCTCCTTTCACACAGATGCCTGTTTTCCCTGTACAATGGATGTGAACTGAAATAAATGTACAAATGTAAACTACAGTTTTAGAACCCGTTTTTCCATTTTTTATTGAAATGTAAGTAGTTCAAGTCTAGTGAATAACCTGAAATGGTACAAAGGTAAGTGGTAAACTGCCAGAGGTGAAAAAAAAGTTTACGTTAACAAAAACTGAAAAATAATGTACATTTCAGAGTTATGCAAAAAGGCCTTTTTCAGGGAAGAAGTAATGGGTTGTTCTACAGTTGTTCTGCAGCAATGTAAGTAAGTTTCGGAGAGTAAACAGCTTGCATAACAGGCGACTTACAGGACAACAGCTTTATGCACAGCTTAACACTGATCAGCAGTAAGCAAGTCTTAGTTTCAACTGTGGAGAGAAGGCTCTAAGCTGCAGGTTTGACAGGATGAGTGGCAGTAAGAAAGCCATTGCTAAGATGGCAAAATAAGAATGAGGTTTGTATGGGTTATGAAGGGCCACCAGTGGACTATTAAAGACTGGAAGAAGGACTTCTGGACCGATGAATCAATCATGAGATCTTCGGTTCATCACTCAGGGTTTTTGTAAGCCATCAAGTAGGCGAAAGGATTGTTCCTCGGTGTGTGACACCAACTGTCAAACATGGAGGAGGAAGCGTGATGGTCTGGGGCCCTTTTGCTGGATTCAGAGTCAGTGACTTGCAATGTGAGTTTTGGTTCGGGGAGTGAGCGGCACCCTGAATCAAAATTACCACCACAGCATTGGTATGGTGAAATACCATCTAGTTGGTCAAGGGTTCATCCTACAGCAAGGTAATGACCCAAAAAATGCATCCAGGCTGTGTCAGAACAGAAAAAAAAGATGGCAGGCTTCAAATCATGGAATGACCAGCACAGTCTCCAAACTTAAAGTGACATTAAAGGATTTTTCCCCCTCCCCCAATGTTAGTGTAGGGACTTACCTTAAATGATGTTTCTTAATCCAATCTTCTTCTTCTTCCTTACTGTCGTTTTTAGCTGTCCCTCCAGCACTGCCGTGGGTCTCCGATCCAGCAATGACTCCTCTGTCCTCCTCTTCGCTCATGTCCCACGGAGTCTGTGCAGGTACACACTGCTCCATATACTTACCTTGTTTCTATCCTTGTCTCCCGTCTGAACATCTGAACTGCGCATGCGCCCGCCCCAAGATCCTTTGCGGCCGCCCGAGAGATTTTCAGATGTTCAGACGGAAGCGGTCGGCGAAGACACAGCTAAGTAAGCGGTCAACTACGTCACTCTTGTAGCCGCATACTGTTTGCCTTTTACTTGTAAAAGTTCTTGATGTTATTATAGCTGGATACTTACAACAATATCCTTAATAGGATTTACTCCCAGAATTGAATATCTTCAATAAATGCAGCATAATGAGAACTCGCCCTCCTTTGTGTGAATCAGGATCACCACAAGCCATTTCAGTTTATGAGGAAGATTCAGAGAAGCCTATTTACAGAGAGGGGTCACCAGAAGCCTGCCCGCATTTAGTGATGGTATGCAGGGACTTTCAGTTCCTTACTTGTGTGTTCATAGAACAGAAAGTATTCTCTTTTAGTATGAATACAAGTAAATCTGAATTGCAGTGAGGGGAGGTTGTCCGGAGTGCTTTAAAACCTTTTTAACTAGTTCCTTATGCGCCAGTTTTTTGAAATAGGAACTGTCTGTTTTTTTCTCCTTAGCTATTAATCAGTTCATCAAGTCTCATTTTCAGTTTACTACTGGTGACAGCAAGGACCAGTTTCTATTTCTCATGCGTTTAAAACATGAGGTTAATAGACTGTTACAAGTAGTCTTCATATTGGTTGAAGCTAATATTTTTCAGGGCATGTTTACATTGTACAATCTTTTGCATTGTCTCAAATGTATCTTTATTTTGGCTTCAGCCAATGCTTCAGCCAATGCTTCCTAGAAAACATATGCTCTTAAACTTATCAAAAAAAGGGAGAGGGATTCTGGATAATGCCACCTTTGCATGTCAGACCTGTAAATAATGTATATAATTTAAAAAACTGTGCTTTTAAGACACTAAAACAGGTAAGAAAGTGCTCAATATATACAAAGTAGAAAATGAATACATCTGAAACACCAGCTATATACACAAATAATGTAGTGTGCTGTGAAAGTCCATAAAGGTCCGAAAATTCAGATCCACCACCAAACAAATGAGAGGAGACCACCATCCAAGTGCCAACACTCTATGAAATGCAGTTCACCATGTAATAATGACCACTTAAGATTAGGAAGGTCAATAAAATGATATAAACGCTTATTGACCTTTCTAATCTTTGTCAATATTACATGTTGAGTTGCATTTTATATGGTGATGGCACCTGGATGCTGGTCTTCACTTATTTGTGTGGTGGTGGATCTGAATTTCAGATATTTATGAACTTTCACAACAGACCATTTGCGTATATAAATATTGTGTTTCATACTCTACATGGTTTGTATTTAGACCTTAATTAAATGCCACAGAAACTGAATTTTGTAAGGAAAACTGTCACTCAAACAAAGTTCCCTAAGTGACAATAACTCTTAACATGCAACATACATTGCCTGTGTATACTTTTAGCTCTTCTAAATGTACTGTTTGGGATGTTCCTAGTTCCTAGCGGGGCTACTTTGTAAAAAGAAGGCTGTTCGGGCCTAGGCGCAGATCCGGAGCTCCGGTCTATCCTGGCGGCACTTCCGACACGAGCCGACATACAAGGTATGATTGACCAGCTGGCATCTTCACTCAGATCGGATCTGGCGGAGGTGAGGGCAGGGGTGGATCAACATGAACGGAGACTGGAGGTTCTAGGGGACGCTGATCGGTCACTGGAGTGCAAGGTGACACAATTAGAAGTCTCCATACTGCGCCAGCAGACCCATATGGCTCAGATGCAGCCGAGGCTGGAGGACTCAGAGAACAGCAACCGCCGCAACAACCTGCGGTTGCAGGGGCTCCCAGAGGAAACAGGGGGCCCTGATCTCAGAGTGGCGGTCACGGCCATCTTTAACTCCCTGCTAGACAGGCCCCCGACAGAACAGATCGAGTTGGATCGGGTGCACAGAGCCCTGGGCCCTATTGGGGCTGATGTTAACAGACCCAGAGACGTATTGTGTAGGATACACTTTTTCAACGTTGAAGAGGAGATACTGCGGAGAGCCTGGAGGCAGGGGACGATAGACTTTGATGGGGCGGACGTCCTAATTCTGCCTGACGTGTGCCCCCAGACCTTGTACCACAGACGTCTCTTGAAACCCCTCACTGGCCTGCTGCAAACCAAGGGGATTACCTACAGATGGGGATTCCCATTGTCGCTCTTGATCAGCAGAGGAGACCATTTCTTCAGACTAGCTCACCCTCGCCAGGTCCCGGACTTGGCCACCTTCTTGGACTGTGAGGACCTGTCGTTGCCAGATTGGTTGGAGGTACCCTCCCCGGATTAAAATCCGTCTTCATTCACCAGACCATCGAGATCCCTGGGGCGTCGTAGAAGCCGTCAGAGATCTGCTACGCGACCATCTCAGCGGGCCCAGCCCATGGATCCAGGGACTTGAACTGCTCACCCTAACCTGCCAATCCTCCGATCTGGCCGTCTTCTTGATGACCCCGATATGACCTTATTCCTCTCCAACGGGCTCAGTGGGAGACTATCCTATTCGAAACCCGAGCTACATACCTTAATGATGAGGTCTTGCTTGCCCTATCTGCAGAGGGAATTCCTTCCCATTACACGTTGGGCATGTACCTACAGTTACCCACTTGCTTCCGTTGAAGCACATTGTTCTTTGAGGTTGATGCGGAGATGGTCGAGCAAAGAGACTGGTTAGTGGTACCGCAGGGTTTGGTTGGTTGACCTGGGGTAGCTTCATGGCCGCCTGATCCCTCCTTACCTGGAGCTGATATCTTTGCCAGCCTATACACTGTCGTTATGTTGTGGTTATATTTTTTGCACCTCACCACATTTAATTGTTGGATAGATTTAAGACAAGTCAGGTGGTTTTATGATTCAAGTGTATATGGTTCAACCCCTGCTCCCCTTCTGTACCCGAGTTTATTAATACTTCGGGTCAGGGGGGACTCAGTGGTGGGGCAGACCACAACTTGCACATAGCGAGGGGCGGAGCTGATGTTGCCACATCATACTCACCCTGGACTACATCTCTCCCCGTCGCTGTGTCCAAACTACTCCCCCGCTGTGAGTGTTTCCTCTCCTTACCGGAGATACTCCATAGGAACACTCTTGTTTTGTGTTTGTGAATTTTTCCCACACGGTGGTCAGAAACATTCTCACCTCCGCGTGCTCTCATTCCCTGTTTGTCTCTCCCCTACTCTATCTTCCAGGTGTTGGTCCGCACATTCTCCTGGTCTACCTTCGGCCGGGTCCGCTATCCTTCCCTGGAGTCCTCCGGCACCGGGTTCCGGAAAGGTGATACGAGGTGTAGTAGTCTGTCATTTGCCTATTAGTTTTGTGGCACTTTACCATCATAAATGCCTGAACTTAGAATCACTTCGTTCAACGTGCGGGGCCTCCATGTCCCCGAAAAGAGGTCATGTCTGCTGAACGAACTGTGGCATTCTTACAAGAGACCCACTTTAAGAGCGGACACATTCCCAGACTGGGCAATAGTCGATACCCCACAGCCTACCAAGTCCCTTCCCCGGACTCCAGATCTAAGGGGGTTAGTATAATACTGGCGAACTCGATTCCATGGACGTACAATGACCACTATGCAGACCCGGAGGGATGTATGTTGCTCCTCAAGGGAGACCTCCATGGTCACAGGGTGAATCTGGCCAGGTGACCTTTTTGGACTCTCTGTGGCTACAACTTCTAACATTTGCAGAAGGTCTATGGGTTGTAGGAGGTAATTTTAATATGGTGCTAGACCCGTCCATGGACTCTTCCAGGGGAATGTCCCGCATTACACATGCACAACGGAGACACGTTAAACGGTCTATATTCGACCTTCAGTTTATTGATCCGTGGCGCATTAGTGATCCTACAGGCAGAGATTACACTCATTATTCGGCCCCATATCAGTCGTACTCGAGGATAGACTTCTTCCTCCTGCAGCACGCAGCCCTGCCTCTTGTCTCGGGGGTATCTATTGGCACCTCAACTCTTATCAGACCACTCCCCCGTACACCTGCAGGTCACTGTAGGGGAGAGGGGTTGTCGGCCGCTTTCATGGCGCCTAAATCAGTCCCTGCTACAAGAGCCGGCACTGGCTGCCTCAGTCCAATCGGACTTAGCTAACTATTTTCGAGACAGTGAATCTTCCTCACGGAACCCCGACACTATGGTAGGAACACAAGTGCGTGATCAGGGGCTCCCTCATTGTTCTAGGGTCCAGGCGCAAGCGCCAACACCTTAAGAGAGTAGAAGAACTATATGCCCAATTACGTACCCTTGAACTACGCCACAAATCGACATTAGACGCAGATATTTTAATGGCCCTAACCAGAACTAGGACTGAGCTTAATGAGCTTTTACTGGATTGACCAATTGACCAGATATCGCCGCACGGTCTATGAATTCAGGAACAAACCCGGTGTAAGCGGCGTCCGCCGCAATCGCCGGTGCGTTCCAGCGTGGAACGCACTCGGCAACAGCACGATGACGTGGGTGTTCGGCACCGCTGCGTTCCGCGCTGGAACGCGGAAGTGCCGAGAGGAACGTGCGGCTCCGCCCACCCGCACTTCCTCATATCTTAAAAGCCGGCTTGGGGGACTTGCACAGCGTTCCCTTATTGCAGTCCGAACGCCTGCAACCCCCAGCTCCTAGCTACCTCTACTAACTACCCCTCTCTTGAGGGATCGACTCTGCCAGCCTGCAGCTCCCTGGAGACTCCACTGATCCGGACCCCATGCCAAGGCAGCACTGCCAGGAGATCCAGCAACCTTCCAGGATCCGGATAAGTACCTTACTACTTTATAGTAAATGAATGTGAATCTCCTGCTGCTGATACTATTGAATGTGTCTCTCAGTTAACCGTATTGTGGATATAATACCCTGGATGCATATACTACTTGCATGTGACTTTAATTTACTTTCATGCTGAATATAAATCCCTGGCTGCATATATTGCTTGAATGTGACTCTCAGTTAACCCTATGTTGGATACAATTCCATGGATGCATATACTACTGCCTTTGTGCCTTTAATTAACTTTCATACAGGATATATTTCCCTGGACGCATATAATACTTGGATGTGACTTTAAGTTAGCCTTTTGATGCACATGATTCACTGCTGCATACACTACTAGGATGTGTCTTTAATTTAACCTGACGGTGCAGTTGGGGGTATGCGGTAATACTAGGGTTGCCACCTTTTCTTCAAGCCAAACCCGAACACTGTAGCACCTCGCGGCAATTTTTTTTTAAAGTATACACTATGCATATATTTGGAGTTAATCACAACTTGCCAGTGTGCCACAGGTCCCCAGATATATACTATATAAAGCAATATCCATATACTTTGCCGCACTCATTATCCGATATCCCAAAAGTAACGGGTGCTCGTAATGACTGCGGATGGCGCCGCTCACAACAGAACTCCAATACAGATGTCACCAGCACCACGATTCCATGTTAGTGTAAATTAGGGATGCACCGATACAAGAGGTGCACCGAAATGAAGATTTCAAAAACGAAACCGAAATAAAAAAAAAATGTCAGACCGAAACCGAAGATGTTTTTTATTTTACCTTTTTCACATTTTTTTCAAATATTTTTTTTTAATAAACTTTTATATTTTTTTTAATTTATTCATTCATTTTTTTTGATATTTGCCTTTTAAAATAGAAAAAGAGATTCAGAACAGAAAGTCCTCAGAGAACACAGAGTCCTCTCCCCGGCTTCCTGATTGGGAAGGAAGTCGGCTGTATGCTGCCTTGGCACTGCCGGTCAAAGGGAAATCTCCCTCTGACCGGAAGTTCCGGTATTGGGGAAGGTATCAGAACATTTGGACGAGTACAAGTACCCGCCCAAATACCCAGTATCTGCACCGACATTAGTATCAGTATCGGTACATCTATAGTCAGGGGCGTATTTACCGCGAGGCAAACAAGGCGTTTGCCTAGGGCGGCACCTTGCTAGGGGGCGGCCGTAGTCAAACGCCTTGTTCTACGTGTGGAAAGGGGGGGTATCGGCGTCACGAGTGCAGGTCAGCCAGGGGGTTGTGCTGTTGGGGCGGCCGAAGCGAGTCATGCCTGGGGCAGCGAAAAACCTAGATACACCACTGTAGAAGTCCCAGGCGAGAAGAAGAAGCCGCTTCAGAGTCCAGTCCACACACGCAGGCTGCCGCAGAATTATTTCTCCCTCGTTAGCCAGCTGTCAGGTGAGCAAGTCTGCGGCTTGAATCCTGTGCCCGGGTCTGCAAAAGGCTTGTACCCGGGCACAGGATTCCAAAACCGGACTGACTGGGTCATTCCCGTACGGGTGGCAACCCTAGGTAATACCTTCCCGGCCTACCTCCTAAAAAGATCCCTATCTATTTTGGCAGATAATGTAATGAACTCCAAACTCTCCGCTTGAGATTGAGAGTGACGCCTGGAGTTCAGTACTGATTGCCATACTTAGAGAAAAACACCACTACAACTACTGCCACCCATTCCTCCGCAGTTGTGGTTCATACTCGCTCACTGCAGGGCGTGACACCTGGGCGACTTCTGGCCAATGCACTAAAGTCCTCACAAACACGGTCATTCATACCCGCACTCCGTGCCACGACCGGCCACCTGGTCTCCCGATCAGATGACATAGCAGCCCAATTTCATGCCTTCTTTCAGAAACTTTATAATCTACACCCGGCTCTAGATTCGGCCCCACGCGACAACCGGGCCATGGCGATCCGGCAATACCGGATTGACTCGGGTATGCCTCGCATGACGGATTTAGATGGCCGGGCATTGGAAGCACCCATCTCTAGAGCTGAATTTGACATGGCCCTGAAAGACTCAAAATCGGGCAAAGCTCCCGGCCCAGACGGACTCACCGTGGCTTATTACAAGCAGTTCCCAGACATCCTGGGAGATCATTTTGTTGTAGCTTATAATTCCGTCCTGCAGAGTCATGCCCTACCCCGAGACTGCTTGCAGGCTCAGATATCTGTCATACCGAAGGATGGCCCGAGAGGCCCGAGACAACACCATCAGGACCCTGACGGTGATCCACCTAGCTCGTTCCATGTCTAGACCTCTTCTCCTGCTGTCATTAGACGCGGAGAAAGCTTTTGACAGGGTAGACTGGGCGTTTTTGAGGGAGAGGCTCATACATGTGGGCCTGGGAATCAATATGAGGCAATGGATAGGTTCGTTATACTCGGATCCTACGGCGGTGGTCAGGGTGAATGGGGTCCTGTCGGAACCATTTGACATTTCAAATGGCACTCGCCAGGGATGCCCTGTGTCACCCCTTATATTTCTCCTCACCTTGGAGCCACTCCTCAGAATGATACAGGCATCACCAGATATCAGAGGCCTTGAGTCTAGAGATGGACACCATAAAGTTGCTGCCTATGCGGATGATCTCCTACTCTATGTATCGAGCCCAGAAACGTCACTACCCAATATTTTACAAGCATTAGAGGCCTACGGACGACTCCCGAATTTTAAACTGAACCTCTATAAATCTGAGGCACTTAATATTTCAATCCCTGCCATCCGTTTACACGGCCTCCGGACGTCCTTTTAGTTTAAATGGGCGACGTCTCACATTAAATACCTAGGGGTGTCTATCCCAGCAGACATTAAAGACACTTTTGCTCTGAACTTCATCCCCGTTCAGAAACGTATCATCTCGGATCTGAAGTCCTGGGACCGCTCCACTTTTACATGGATGGGTCGCAATAGCATCTTAAAAATGACAATTCTGCCCAGATTACTCTATCTCTTTCAGACATTGCCCATTACAGTCCCTGCTAGATATCTAAGACAGATGCGATCTCACTATTTAGCCTTTCTATGGGCTAACAAGAGGGCACGTTTGCGCCATCAGATCCTATCCAGACCTCGAACAGCGGGAGGGTTGAGCTTTCCAGATCCCGCTCTTTACTATAGAGCGTCCCACCTGTCGGTGATTATAGACTGGTGCTGTAATGCGGGTCAGAAACTATGGCTGTCCTTGGAACAGGAAGATTGCCCATAGCCGTTGCATGGCATCCCATGGATAGCTCCAAAGTTGCCAGTCTCCTCTTGGACGAACCCACTGGTTCGAGCCACGATGCTAGTAGCGTACAAGATGCTCCCATCCCCAGGCCTATCTCCTCTACCATCACCCTTGACGCCAGTAGTGGGGAGCCCGCACTTCCCTCCGGATCTGCATAATCCATTGGCCAGAGCCCTAGAGACCTCAGGGATGACTAGACTATACCACTTCAGAGACGCAGACCGCTGGAAACAAGTTGCTCAGATCCAGCTGCTCACCGAACCGCCCTTGCGGCTGTGGTGCGCCTTACAAGTGAGACACTACCTATGCTCCTTCCCAGGAAGGACATGCCCTCAGAGACAGTTGATGGGATTTGAACCATATGTCTGAGGGCAGAACCGACTAGAAACACCCTGTCCCACATGGTGAACTGCCTACGCAATCCCCCAGACCTGCCCCACTTGTACTTTGTAAGACAGTGGGCCAATGACCTAGGAGCAGACTTTAGTCCTCAACAGGTAGACTGTATGATCTGTTTTGCTCTCAGGTCCCCGGTGTCGAACAAATATCAGGAAGCGGGATATAAGCTTTTGACCAGATGGTACAGAGTACCTACGACCCTCCACGTTATGTACCCATCTGTGTCCGAGGTTTGTTGGCGATGTGGGGAAGAGCCAGGCTCTATATCACATGTTTTCTGGTCCTGCTCGAAAGTCAGACCTTTCTGGCTCCGGATCGCCACACTCATCGGTAAAATTACGGGCCTTACACTTCCGTTCACACCCTCTGTGTATCTACTCCACTTGGCCCCGCTTTTACATAAACACTACCGACGCTCATTGCTGATCCACTTGCTGAATGCAGCAACAACCTGCATCCCGGCCTTATGGAAGCAGGCCTTACAGCCATCTGTTGAAATGTGGGCTAGACGAGTGGAGGAGATTAAGCTGATGGAAGACCTGACCTCCTCATTAAACGGGACCAAGGCCAGATTTGTTGCTACTTGGAGTATATGGTACTTGTTCAGAGACTCAGCTGACTTCTTGACTGTGTGCCACAACTGAAGCGAGGGATGGAATGGCTCCATTCGGGGGCCCTTTTACCCCACCGTGTTACGGCCAGGAGTAATCCAGGCCGGATGGCCTGGAATTGACCGACACCTGGATTCTCTCCCTTCCTCTTCTTATGTGTTTTGTGTTTCTCACTCTTTGTACTACTTTGTGTTATGTTGTTTTGAGTGTTTATGTGTACTCCTCCAGAGTGGACTGAAATGGTACTAGCCCTCCACTATAGTGGGCTAGGCCATGCGGTCCGCCAATGGTGATGTTTCCCTCCTGTTTCAGAACTACAAAATGCCTTAAGGGATGGGATGAAGAGAGCCCGATTAAACCTGAATTGTCAGCGTGTATATATACTGTATACTAGGTATGCTTTGGTACTGCTTGAGATGTTCTCAATTTTTTTTTTATATACTGTCATAACTTTTATCGTCAGGTATTGTGACTTGGACTGTTGTGCGGCCCATTCATTTTGATTATACTCTCTGTATCCCACCTTTTTGTTCATAAATAAAGAATTTGAAAAAAAAAGGGGCTAGGTGATCAAACCATAGAGGTGGAATAATTCAGCAACAAGCCAGGGCTCTGACCAGGTTTTATAGCCAGGGCAATCAAGGCCACTCCCTGGTCACCGAGGCAACCAGGAGGCCTCTCCGTCCAGTAGCCAATGGCAGGAAGAGAGGGATGGAAGGTGTGCACTGGGAACCTCCCCCAGCAAGGCCCACACCTGACGGCCCTAATGGGCGCAGGTGCGCTACGTGCACGCACACGGAGTCTATCCACCACGCGTGCGCGCCGCGCATCTCACGCATGCGCACCCTGGGGCAAGGAGTTCTGCCAGGCTGAAGGAGCCCCCGTGCCCTACACCATACCCAGCAGCCCCGAGCAGAGGTGACACCCCTGGTTCCCTGACATGTGGTTCCACCTGCCAGCCAGTACGTTACTACAGGACATAGTTGTGTCATATCGGTCGGAAAACGGAACTACAGCGGAAAGGAGAAGGTGATGGGTGATACTATAGTTTAGCTTAAGGAGTGGCTGAGCAAAAGTTTAGCTAAAAGTACATCTGTCTTTTAAACGTAGACTAAAGTCAATGCATAAAAAATTGCAAAGGCTACCAAAAACATCTTTCCCCTTGCTCCTAGCAGTTTTGATTTTGTGTACATGTGTAATGATTTCATTAAAGAAATGTAAATACTTTTAGACACTTCTCTTTAAGAAAACAAAACCTGGTTGGTTGCCTAGGGCTAACATAGCACTTTTGTTCCAGCTTTTCCTTAATCAGCCTTAATTATGGCCCGTTCACACCATGATGATCCACTGCATTGTGTTAAGGCAGCCCATGCATGTATATAGGCTGCCAATGCACCACAGTGAAATGATAATCCAAACATGCACTGCATTTGGTGAGCACAGCACACCACAGTGTATTGTAGTGCATTATTGCGCATTGCGGTGTGCTACAATACACATAAGGTGTGTTATTACTGGATTGTTTTACACAGACCCAAATGTTTCTCTTACCCATCATGGAGCTGAAAAATTGCCCTTGAAAACCTATGAGTGGTTTAAGTTTAGCAGATGATCCCGAGCAGCAAACTCTCTGGCTGAAAAAGTCTGTGTGCCAGTCTGCATAAAAAGGGAATCATGTTCAATTTATCTCTTTATCTAATCTATCTTAATACATTTTGCCATCACCATTCTATTTTTATTAGGTGTATATTTACACTTCCCTCACACAAATTCAGCCACGCTCTAGCATGCACTTAGGAAACATTCTTTCTTTTCTTTAAATACAAAATGTTAGCAATATATGATTTTACACACTAAGCCCTGTGCCCCTTTCTCCAGAACAGAGAAACACAGGAGAGGAGTGAGGGCACATAATACAAAGAAAGTGAACCGCCTCCTCAATTTTATGGTTGTCATAGAAACAGTACAATTTCTGAGCCCTACTAAATTTATAAATATTTATAGTTGTCTGATTTTAAAAGGTAATCGTCATGATTACACTTATTATGTCATTTCATAGAAACAGGCCCACCAGAATGCAGCCCAGGAGGCAGCTAATCACTTGTTCTTAACAGTCATTTCTTTCTAGCATGTCCAACGGAAATGATTAATGTAAAAAAATAAAGAAAGTGTGTTTGTGGAGGGGGCAGTTCTTTATATGGTTTGCAGTGCCAGAAACAATGTTGGAGCAGGTCCCAGGAAGTAAAAATAATTTTAAAAAAATGTGTAGATTAAGCTTTGCTTGATATATTCAGAACTGTATTTATTCTATGACATGTGCGATCAGAAAAATCTGGAGTGGACGTCAATCTTCAAGAAGAGCTGATCGCTGCATTCAAAGCTGTCGGCTGTCCTCCAGTTCCAGATACAGTGCCAATTTTTGGAGGTTTAGCTGTGTGTTTTGCTTGCCTCTGGAAATGTGTTTGATTTATGTAAAATCATCTTTCATCTCTGAAAGTGAACCTGTCACTAACTGTACAGGATCAAGGCAGGTAAGGATAGTGCCTTTCCTAAATGTGTTGAATACCTGCAGGGACTGAGAAGCAGCATCACGGCGGTGTTTCAAGACACACGCGTTGCCATATAGGCACTTATAATACATATTCTTTTTATAGGTATCCCTTTTTGCTGTTTTTACCTTGAAGTGACAGGGTCTCTTTGAAGTGCCCATGAGAGAGCTTTGGGGGGGAGGGAGGCATTACTGGCTAGTTATCTTTTTGAGTCACAGGCTCTTATCTCCAGGTCTGTCCCTGTAATGAGGCAGCCTGAGCCCCTTGTCTCAGGCGGCATCTCGTGGGGGGTGACAGGCAGAGCACCATGGTCACTCTGCTGCACAATGTTTGCAGTGTGCCTGCAGCTCCCTTACTGGTCAGAATGTCTGAGGGAGCCGGGTAGGAAGATGTGTAGATGTGTAATGGTTATACACATCTCCCTGCTTAGCTTTTAACAACCTGGGACGCTCTTGACCACATCCCAAAAGTGATGTGGCTGGTTGCCAGGAGCTCGGCAGGATGGCCGGCCGCCCACCCCCCACCGCCTTAGGCAGCAAAAAAGCTAGGCATGCCCCTGCTTCTCTCTATATTTGCAAAGATGTCAATAAGAAAACTGGGTTTAGCTAAATGATGTAAGAGCCATGTCTTAAAGCAAAGTTAAACCGCATACAAACGTGTGGCCCCTGGGAGATTTTGCTATAACGCTATGTATGCACAGCATATTTGCCCATTATGGCACATTTATCTTGCAATGATCACCCTTTAGTGATGTGTTCCTCAGGGTTCCCTTTCCTGGCCAGCAGTTCTATCTTTGGTCTTCTTCTGGGTTGAGAGTCTTCAGCTGTCTTGATTGGCAAGGCTGGGATGATGGCACTCCTATACATATGCAGTACTACAAAATCAGATTCTCCAATAATATGGACATTTTTATATTTGAAATCCTTAATCAAACGTACAATCATATATATGCACTTAGCCAGCCAAGCACACAGTCAAACTGTACTCAAAATGTGGGTGCAGTTGTATGTATTAGCAACTGTTGTGAATTATGACTTTGTAACTCTACTACCTCCATATTTTCTCCTGAAGCAGATTTTATCAGGGAAACGCGTTGAGAAGTGGTCTCATCCCTCCGCAAGTATTGGCTAGAAAATTGGATGATAACCACTTATGCAGCATCAATAATGAGATACAATTCTATTTGAAGCAAGATATGAGGTTGAGATAATTGGAGGTTATGTTATTCAAAGATATATTTGTAAAAGCAACAAAAGAAAACATGTAATGGCACGTCCTATTAAAGTGAACAGAAATAAAAAGTCAGAATCTTTTACTTTTTTATTTTATTACTCTGGCAAATACAGTAGGTGGCTTTAATAAAAGGATTTCAAAGTCCAAAGGATTTCAGCTATTACAAATGTTGATTAAATTACTTACAATGGACGCTGTTTCTTGATATTTAAAGGTTTCAGCTTCCCATACAAGCAGCTGGTGCCCTGATATCCTATTTTAGGGTGGTTTCTTTCTCTTCCAGGGTTCTATGGAGCCACCCTTGTGTGTGCTATTAAGCTGTGTGTGTTGACACAGACACAGCAAGGCAAGCAACCCCCCCCTGCTCCCCTCGCCTCCTTTCTTCAAGCTAGTAGCTAGAGTCTGATCTGTCCTTTGTGATCTTGTACTGGACAGGAGATTCAGGGAAGTAAAGCCGAGCATGTTGGAGTTATTTGGAAACATGATGACTAAGAGCTTGTACCAAAACTTAAAAAAATGCTTAGCTGGGCAATGTATATTGGTTTGATCTGGATTCATTATTGAATAACCGCTTGCACTTTTAATACTATTTAAAAGTCCCATATTTACGATAAAATGGTTATGATAGGCCTGGGGAGATGGTACCAGGATCTAAAGCAAGTCCATTTATATTACTTTAAAATAATCAAACAGGAGTGGTGGTAGTCTCCCCAAACAGAAGCAAAGATCCTTAATCCTTCAATCTAATATTAGTAACTACTCTATAAAATAGGTATAAAGAAAGAAAGTGCTTCCAATGGTGAAATACTGTTACATTGATTAAAAGCTTAACAGGTTAAAAAGCAATCACATATTTCTGGTGCACTTGAGCATGTAAACCGCGTGATGTGTAACAGGACCCAGTGTGCAGAGTCAAACTAGTTTCGTCCCGGCTAATCAGACCAGTAATTGCTGACGCGATGGTGTAGAAAATTCCAATTAATACACATTTTTTTCAACCTGCATAATGACATTACATATACACATATTTGTTGCTCGTGTAATTCACTTATATTAAGAGAAGAAATTGTGTATTTTTGTTTTTATTTTAGTAGACAGAGCTGGCTGCAGAAAAAAAGTACACCGTTTATATGTGATAGCATCAATTTGCAAAATGTGTTGTGTAGCAGGTACAGCCCTACATTTTTTTGAATTAAAGTGAGCTTACAGGCAGTATACAACAGTCCTCTGAGCCCAGAGTTTAAGCTGAATGTAAATAAATGTGTTAAGGTTTCTAAAATCTAATTTTAACTTATATATGTACATGAAGGAATCCATATACTGTATGTACTATGGTTTTTGCTTAGCAGTGCAGCATAAAGTCTGTTTTACTTTTCTTCCAACTAATGTATCCCAGGTATTTATCCAGCAACCTCTGCTTACGTTGGGGCTGGTTAAAAAACATTTTCCTACCCATATCCTGCTTTAGGCTTAAAAAATCCTTACATTTCCATTTTTTCTCCTGCAAAACTGTTCTACAGCCTATTCGTCACTTCATTCCCAACGCTGTTGCCAACTGCCATCTTATTCAAAAATGGCTATTTCTTGCTTGCAGACCAAGCCACAAAATCTAATCATCAGAAAGGCTGATTTTTTTCCTTCAGGCCACTGGAAGAAAAAGAGTCTTCTCCGCACACCATGGCCTTACGGATGCCTTATGGTGAATCAATTGGCTTGCTAATGGTTCATTCCATGAGAGATCTCTGGGCAGCCTATGCCAAAGTTTCAGTGGAAAGAAAATCTCAATCTTCAAACTTTGATGGTGCATTTTAACACTGATGTGTTTACAATATGTTTACATTCTGCTGTTGACCACAAAATCTAACTAACTGACGGCCAGCAGCAAGATGTAAACAAAGAATTTAGTTAGCAGCGAAATAAATTTAGTTGCTAACTAAATGTTTTAGTGTGCACCAAGCAACTTTTTACTGTGCCTATAGACACCGGGGGATAAAAGAAGAAAAAAAACGCCTCGATTTTTTTTTTTGCTAGTTGCTTGAGAGTGCCGATTGCTTAAGTGCTGGACAATGGGGCGTTCACTGTAACTATTTTAGCCGAACAGTATGTTATCCACTATTTGCATAAGCCACAGTCTTTGCTGGGTTACAAAACAGTTACATTATTTTTAAATATCATGGTTTCCAGAATTAAAGCAATGTGACCATGTGACTATATTGTGGTACTGTGACCAAGCTTCTGTAGCTGTCATTTTTGTGCAACACTGCTAATCCAATGGTGCATAATATAAAAGACCTAAAGCTGGTCACACATATTATACATCAAATTCCCTTTAGATCTACCAAGAAAGAACCAGATGACAAAAAAACTGCATGTTATTTATAAGATGTTTTTTTTCTGTTTCATGTTCAAACTCTTCCATGACTGTGGAGCTTTCAATTTTTGTTTTAATTAATTAATAAAAGTGCTTGGGCTATCTGTTATGCACTGCTTCACCACAGATAAGAGGTAAACGCCAACCTCCAAGATAAATGCTGGGAATATATTAATTAAGCAGTATTCACCAAACATTTACTGCAGGTGTATCTTCCATGTAGACAGGTGTTAGACATCATTAACACTGGACCCATAGCTCCATGCATGCGCAGTATCCTCCAGCCATACACCCATGTATGTGCAGTATTGGAGTAGCTGAGACACTCAGGATGACGTTTAAGTCACTCCTGTGCATGCACACAATGTTGCCAGGGAAATAACCGATCCCATGAAAGTATGCTAGCGACCAATCACTAATTCATTATCTCACATGTGCAGGATTTCAACGCCATATTGCCGACATCACATATAAGACAGCACGTGCCCTTTACCAAAATGCCATGCATGTGCATTGCCAAAATGCTGTTGGTGATGCACAATTTTGGCAGCAATATGGTGACAAGATCTGGAGCATGCAAAGTTACATTAGCAGGATCTTGCCGCCATATTGCTGCCAAAATTGTGTGTGCATGGAAGCGACTGAAACTGCACTCTACACATCAAGGGACAGGATCCATGAGAGATGTAGCAAAGACTTATTCAGTAGCAGGTGACAATTAGTTGCAATGATTGCAGCCGAAAGCTCATCTACTGGCCATTTCCCTGGCTATCACCTATCTCCCCGAGCCGGACCTGGGCTACAGATCAGATAATCTCTATACTGGAAGGTCAACAATGGTCTGTTTTACATACAAGCTGTATAGATCTTTCTTCAGATTAAGCAGAATGGCTGGGGATCACACTGGGCATAATGGCACCCATTATAGATGAAAGTAGTATGTGCCATTTTGGCGCTATAGGAGGTTTGTAGGCATAAGCAGCTTAAAGAGACCTGGTCACCATCCCATGAACAGCGAGGTCAATATAGCAGGTGGAAATCATTTAGAACACTCCGGTCTGTTGCAATGCGTTTATCGTGCATGAATTAGTTTTGCCCTAAGGAACCCCATTTATTTGAATGGACTGCCTAGAACACCACAAATGCCTTAAAAGTGGACCTGCAGCATTTCTGGCATTGCAGCACATCACAAAACATGGCAGTGCATTACTGCAAATTGCTGTGCACTGCAATGCAGGCGCATAGGAAGGTGTGTTAGGATACCATTACCAACAAATGGCACGGCAGCATAGTAACACACATTACCAGTGTGAACGGGGCCTAAATGTACTGACACATCGATAAGTCAGTCTGTCTTTATTTTTTAAATTTTGTTCTCCCACGCTGTTCTGAAAACCACCTCTAGAAATTTTGGAGGTTGTGTGTACGAAAGCGCTGGAGCTATCCGCCCCTTCCCAACTCTGACATCAACCAATTTCCCTACAGATTCAGGCAGTGGAATCCACCTTATCTGCACTAGCAGTCTTTGTAGGGCACACAAAGCTTTCTTGGGTGCTGCCAGAACATTAGTTGATGTCCCAGTTGTGAAGGGGCATCAGCTGAAGTGCTGTCGCACACACAACCTCCGTTATTACCAGAGCTGGTTAATAACAAGGTACTGTTTACAGGATAGCAGGTTAGCGAAATTAAAATATGAAAGCACACTGATTTATCGGTATGTGAGTACATTTGCACAAATGCACATTTCTGTGCCCTCCGCCAATGCAGGTATTAGACCTGTTCAGGCACATTTTACTAGTTTGTTTTAAATCACACTGATTGAGTCACCTGCAGTGAAGATATGGTGAATATCACATTTGCTGCTTTATAAATACACCCCTACATTTGTTGAATCGATCCCAGTGATTCCCAACGCTCAAACCAAATATGAAAACAGGAATTATTATTTACCTGCACAGGTTCATAGGCAAAAGCCATGGTCATTTAAATAGAACTGCTTGTCGACCCAAAGTAAATTAGGTTTTAAATATGCATCTAGATTTGTAATTGATTTCAATAGCGGACATTATATAACTATATATGCAATACTGAGGTTTTCCCATACCAAATGAATAACACAAAAACAACAATATTAAATGTTTGGATCCAGACCCCTTTATTAACACACGAGCACAGTCTGTACAGTCTTGTGCTTTCAGAACAGTACTAAACATGAAAAAAAAAGGTTTGTGGCAGGTAATGAAACGATGGGCACAAGGAGCAAAAGAAGTGGGCAACAGAATAAAAAAATAATCTGTGTACACAACCTTCCCCCTTCCTCCATCAACCTACCAGCAGGAGCTTATGATCCAAGAACAAGGCATGTCACCCCCACATCCAGGGAATAAATAGGAGCACAGAGCAACTGAATAATATGGAGGGAAGGAGAGTGCTACAGAGGAAAATATGCCCACCTGCCCTGTGGGGTTGGCACAGGGGTACTTAGGGTTAATTATTGCCATAAGTTTCTATTTTTATTTCCTCAAAATAAAATAAAAAAAAGCTGCAGGAACAAGTTACAAAGATAACTACAACAAGAAATCCTCTCTGCATCCTCCAATCCGAACGCAAAAGGCAGTCGGGCACAGGCTGGTCAAAGAAAAAAGTTATTATTTTTATATATATTTTTAAAAAAATCCATCCAGTAATACTGATGGAGCCAGGCATCAGGCTGTTGCTCCTGGCTCTGATGCACATGTTCCTCTCAATCTACAGGGGTAATTGCACTCCCTATCAAACAAAGCAGAGAGATGCCAGCAATGCTGGTTTATTAGAATATATAGAAAAGAATAACTGAAAATGTAGGGGAGTGACAGCCCGTCTCTCACCCCCCAAATCCTCAAATGGCGGTAAAGTGTGTGGGGGGAAACAGGCAGGGTCTTATTAGCGTGGCTCCAGCATGGGCAGAAGCCTCAGCCATTACTACAATACTTCGCTGTTACACGGCTGTGTCACATAATTTTTTTCTTGATCACGTGTGATAAAGACAAAGTTTACTAAGCACTTTCACCGAAACCACCTCCTTCTTCATCATCTTCTTCTTCCATCACAGGGTCAGAGTCCCAACACGTAATATCAATCTCTGAAAAACATGAAACACAAGTACTCAAGCTTGATGCCCATAAATTACAGCTACAAACTATCAAAGATGCTCTATAATTACCAAGCTGTGGACAGCACTTAAGGCACAATAAGGTGGCCTCCCAAACATTATCACATGATAATGTGATATCTGGCCGAGATGACACTTTAAGTGCTCTCGTAGCTTGATAGATCAAATCCAAAAGGATTACATAGGAACTGTTTGTATAACTCCATTGGCAAAATCACATTTAGATATATACTGTACATTGAAAGCTGGAAGGTGAACTTTGAACCTAACTGATGGCTATAGCAAAGCAATATTTTAATTTACAAAAAAAAAAATATGTGAGCCAGGATTTGTGGATACAGAAGATATGACAATATGGTGCTACTAGATGTTCACTAAGCCACTCCTGCAGCTGTCTGGTGCATAAAAATAGGACTTTTTTGCTGAACGTAAAATCCGAACCAAAGTACTACACAGGACACAAGAAAAAAAAAAGGATTTTACAGGCAAGACAAAAATTCTATTTACTTTATCATACATTACAGGACCCACTATTGTATACAGGGACATCCCCATGCAATACAATTGAGGGGTGGGCCACACAGCAAATAAAAACTCCAACAGTAACAACAGGTTAACAGAAAGGCCTCGAAGGGCTCTCAGAGCCTCCTTAAGAACCTTACGACCTAAACTAGCATCAGAGGAGGCCTGCACATCTACCTGGGAAAACTTAAACATGTGAACAGAAGACCAGGTAGCAGCCTTTGAGAAACAGATGCCTGATGCTGGAAAGCCAAGCAGCACTAAGGCCACATAGACTTGAATGATAATTTGTCTAATTCACCTGGAGATAGTAGATTGAGATCCACATGATGCTTCAGGAGAAGAAGCTGTAGCATCCCGCATACTTTTTTTTGTATACACAGGAGCACCCGTGTGGGATGCAGATGCGGTGTTCTTTTGTTTTTAATTCCTCATTTTCTAGTGGGTCCCCGCAGCGCTGTCCCACCGCACAGGTGCCGCCAGCAGCTGTTGTGGAGGCACACGTGCGTGCTAGCAGCACCTGTGTGCGTCCATAGACACACACACAGCCCTGCGGCAGGCCACAGCCCTTCTCTCAACCCAACAGGTTGATTGATGGCAGAACGAGCCTTTGGCTCCTCTGCCCTCCATCTCCTCCCCCAGAACCAGGAAGTTCAGGATGGAGGAATGCTTTGGGGACCGCAGTGGTGACAAGCGGCGCTGACAGGTTAGTGTTGGGGGATGGGGAGCACAGAAAGGTACTGGGCATTTTTTACCTTAATGCAGAGAGAATGCATTAAGGTAAAAAATGCCCTGCCTTTAATACTACTTTAAGTATTACCGCGCCATGATGGCAGTAGCATGATCTTGGCCTTCAGAGAATGGGTTACAGCAGAGGCTGCGCCATGGCTCTGGTCTTAGAAAGTACTCTGCAGCTGACACTGAACACATAAGTATAAAAAGCAACACGATGCAGAACCCAGTGTCGGAAGATCACATTCCAGGAAAGTCCCACAATCTTCAGTCCAGCGGGGTCTGGGTATGGCTTTAAAAGCTGTTGCTGCGGATATGCTGATTCAGATATAGAGACTAGCTCAAGCTAAAAGAGGAAAAAACAACTGTCCAATCTAATAAGACACTAGCAAAAAAAATGATGAATGCTGGGTAGGGGGAAGAGGTTTTAGGGGGCAGGCTTTAAATGTTTTTTTTTTGTTTGCTGGTGTTCTACCCTCCTGTAGGTGGCAGTATAACCTGACTATAACATACTACCAATAGACGACAAAGAAAAAAAGTTTTTGCCATTATATTTAGAGCAAGACATTCCTAATATGACAATCTTTCACTAACACCTTTTAAAACTGTTAAAGGTAAGTAGCGATGATGCAATCTGGGAGTTGCACCACTACCTGGCCCTCCCTATAAATGCATGTAAAAAGCGCCAGAAAGTCAATTTGGGAGAAACAGAGAAAGTGACACATTGGGATTCTTAAAGAATAACTGTAGTTTCGGAAAAATAACACATATGCTACCTAGCCCCCAAGCACATACCCTCCCTTACCCCAGATGCACACTTATCTGTATCTGACAACCTCAGGCTTTTAATATGTTAACAACCTATACCAAAATTTTCAAGGTGCTGCCTGTATTGTGAGTCCTTGTAGACTTCTAATGGGTGGTCTTCCACTGGGTGTAAACATTGTGGAAGGCCATGGCTGTCAGATTCAGGTAAATATGCATTTGTGGCAGAGAAGGGTGGGATACTTTTGATCAGGGGCTAGGCAGGAAGAATAGATGTACTTTATCTTATCCATTAAGACTCTCCTCACATAACCAATATTATTTGAGTTAAGGTGCTTCTAAAATGATCCATTCGTCAAATCTTAAGTCTTTGGATTTAGAGTCTAAGTTTTCTGACCATGTTTAATGTTACACCCATATTCAGGGGGTTACATGAAACATGTTAAGATTTCAACCCTCTTGCCTTACCTGAATCACGGGGTTCTTCTCCTCACAGGCTTGTGTTCATTTTTTTTTTATCCGGCCAACACAGCTCCATCATCCGTGGCAGAGGGAATTGTAATTCTTAATGAAATACAAGTGCAGCGACGTCACCGCACTTGTAGCCCATTCCCTCTTCCTTCCATTCATATTGCCGAATCTCCATAAAGACATAGACAGGAAGAGTCTGCAGGAGCCAGACCATTGCACCCGTGATCTACTGATCGCAGTTGCAATGCTTTACTGGCTCCAATGCAAAAAAATACTTAATGCACCTATTTCCTTTTATAAAGATGTGTGCATTTATTATTTATTTCTAAAGGGTGGACTTTGCCTTTAAACAGACATCACCAGCCAACTGTCCAGGAAACCGGATTGGCTGAACTGCTTTATTTTCAGCCTTCTACTATCAATGTCCTGAGATAACACTGAAGCTGTTGGTGTCCAAGTGCTCTTGCCCCTTCCTACTCCATTGGCCATTAGAAAAACTAACCTCTATATACACAACAGATATATATTACCTGGTGGTTTGTTGTAAAACACTGGTGGAGTAGCTTTTGCTGACACATCATCCGTTTGAGCAAAGTCCTCATCTTGAGATTGGCTAAAATATCCTTCACTTGCCTGGAGTGAAAAAAAAATTATATATATATATATATATTTAATACAAAAGTATTGTTAACAGATTATAAAATGTAAGGTTTACCTTATTATAACCTTTAACCAACTACAAAAGAACTTGTGTATGGTAAATAGGTCATACAATGTGAGAGATGTCAAACTATTTTGCCAACAAACATGTAATATGAAGTCATGAGATTGAATCACATAAAGACAATGTCTGTGTAGACTTTATTTGTTCCCCCTGTGTTTGTATGGGTTTCCACTTGATGGCTGAACATTCCCTTATATTAAAAAAGAAGAGAAGCCATACCAGTCGATAAAATGTCTACAAACCCTACAATGTGCTTGAGTGCTTGTATGATTTTACTAGGAATATTAGACTGTAAACTCAAGGACTAATGGCGGTGGTGTCTACATATTGTGGAAAGCTCTCTGTAATATGCGAGCACTCTATAAAAATATATAAAATAAATACAACCGTTATTTTCATAACTAGAGACAAGTGATATCCATTGACTGCTCATATACCGTATTTTTCCGTGTGTTTACTACTGTGTTTATTTCATTAAAATGTTTACCTAAAAATAGAAGGGCGTCTTATACACGGGGACCGAGAGGAGAACAGCGGCTGCGAAACTGCCGATACCACTGCAAACTACCGTAGCCTCACGAGTGACACTTCAGATGATTGCAGAGACAAGATAAGTTTTCCTCCAATCATAAATCTTTTGTACCTGACGTCAGCTGCTGCTGGGGAGAGTGGCTCTGTAATCCGCTCTCCCGAGCGCCGGCTGACGTCAGGTACAAATGATTTATGATTGGAGGAAAACTGTGATCTTGTCTCTGTAATCCGATCATAAATCTTTTGTACCTGACGTCAGCCGGCGCTCGGGAGAGCGTGTAGCCAGTGCCTGGAGCTGTAATGTTGGAGCATAACGTGATTGAGGTAAGTGTGATGCATTATACCATGTAAAATATTGATTTAGGAATTTTGGGTAAGAAAAGTTGGGGGTGTCTTATACATAGGGGCGTCTTATAGACGGAAAAATACGGTAATCTTAAATTCCCGGACATACTGAAAAAAAAAAATGGTAAAATCTACATGTGATATAGGCATACTACATTCATTCATTTTTTCCTAGAATATCATTGTAGAAAAGCCCTTTGATATGAAGTGGTGTTTTGACAGGAGTGCCTACATCTGTTCACACCATGTCCGGACCAGATCTGCAAACACAGCACAGTGCATTTTTGCTGTGTGGTTTCTTTTGCTCAAAATGGGCTTTCGAGTGTGCTCCAGTGCGTATGAAATCATTTATGATGTGTTTCAGTGCATTCCAGACAAGGGAAAATTAAACAAGAAGTGTTTTATTTTGTCTGGACCGGAACGGACTGCGCTGGTGTGAACAGAGCCCGGAAATACCATAGGGATACATTGGGATGCTCTTTTGGTCCGGGAACAAACTGTTCTGGGGTGGACAAACCATCGAATTAGAACTGAAGCCAAAACTATTTTTTTTAGTTTTGGATAGAGTAAGGGCAGGTTCACACCATTTTCCAGACTAGATCTGGTCCGGAAAATGGAGTGAACCTGCCACAGTTCCAGTGCATCCTAGACCAGAAAAAATTAGACATGCAGTATTTTTCTGGTCTGGTCCGGAACGGACTGCGCTGGTGTGAACAGAGGCCAAAAATAGAACAGGGATACATTTTGGGTCCACGAAACAATTTAGTCTGGTGATTATCTGGATGTGGTGTGAATGGGTCCTTAGGAAGGGTTACAATCCCCGCCAGCTTTTTTGCCCAACGGTGTACCATTGGGGAGATTTCCCTTCACTTCCTGTCTGATAGCCACAACAGGAAGTGGTAGGAATTCCCTCCAAAGAGGGAAATCTCTGGTGGTCAAACAGGGTCACTAGAACTAGTTTGCCCATTGGAAGAATCCTCATCTATTCCTGTTCTCATGACAACCCAAAATTTGAGATTTCCTTTCACTTCAGTGATAATGGTCCTCAGGACAAATCGAGGGGGTGAATCTCCCTAATGGGGACAGCAAAAAAAAAAAAAAAAACTCTATCCCTCTCCACTCTGTCCAAAAACAACTTTTGGCTTCAGTTGCACTTTAAGCAATTCCCTCATAAAACTCCAGTCTGACACTGACTGTCATGTAGGTTGGAAAAAATATAACAGAGGGCAAAAGGCTCACTGGCCCTTTAATGATAGCGTGCCAGCCCATAAGGAGGTGTGCAAGTCAAAAACATTTAAAAAAAGAAAGAAAAAGAACAAAACCAATGGAAACTGACTCTAATAACCAGTGCTAAATTACTCAGTAGATTACTTTCAGGAAACACAAATTTAGGGCTATTATGGCACTTTCCAAATCCACCCTCCACCAAATAAAAATGTGCACATACCTCAGATGCAAATAAGAGCTACTTTTACACTGCCTGCTTTGTGATGTGGTGGAAGAAGCTAAAAACAGTAGTTGTTACGGTCTTTTATCATAAGAGGGAATGGCAACTTTTCTCTATGGCATTTCCGAATGCAAAAACTACCTATTTCTGAGCATGTATGTTATGTGCTTACATGCAGGGAAGTTACTGCATGGATGGATGTTGCAGTGGGCCGTGGCTGCCTGAACTCAGTAAGTATGGAGCAGGGGTGAAGTGCAGAGGGTTAGTTAAGTTGTTGTTGGTTTTTTTGGGGGTGGGGGGGGGAGGGCACTGCACAGCCATATGGAGAGTGCATTGTTTTCACTCCTGACTTGTAGACTTTCATTTAGAGAGATGAAAGCAGACTGGATCCATATGGGATGTAGGTGAGGAATTTTTCCATTGATCTTACCACTCTCCTGGGGGAACAATGTACTGAAAACATGGCACTGGCACAACTTCTGTAAATATACTGGCAGCTGCCATTCACTGCCACCACGGCTACCTGGGTGAAGACTTGGCCATTAGTACACTGGTGCTCAGTACACTGAATGGTCCTTTTGTTCATGAGGAGCTTGCCAGGAGCCCCTTTTACAGTCACTATGAAGCACCACAACCAAGCAGCAATTACTAAGATCAAATATGGCTGCCCACCATATATACAGGTGAAACTCGAATAATTAGAATATCGTGCAAAGTTAATTTATTTCACTAATGCAACTTAAAAGGTGAAACTAATATATGAGATAGACTCTTTACATGCAAAGCAAGATAATTCAAGCCGTGATTTGTCACGGCTCATGAAAACCCCAAGAACCCCAAATCCACAACCTCAAAAAAGTAGATTATTACATGCAATCAATAAAACAAGGATTGTACATAGAACAATATCGGACCTCTGAAAAGTACAAGCATGCATATGTACTCAGTACTTGGTTTGGGCCCCTTTTGCAGCACTTACTGCAATTACTTTTGCATGATATTCTAATTATTCGAGTTTCACCTGTATTTAAAAAATGTGAATATCTTAAGACTAAAAGACTAGTTTTACGTTAAAAGTCCAGCACTGCTACACTAAATAGAAGCCACTGCTACACTTGCTAGAAGTAGCCCTGACTTAAGAGAACTATGGCCAAACCATTTTTGGCCATAGTTCTCTTTAGGGTCACAGGAGGACATTTACTAAGACCCAAAACTCTGCAAATAGCGGGCTACTGCCCTCCTTATGCTGACAGCACAGACCCGACCAGCAACCAGGACGGATCCCGACAATATTGTCAGGATTCACCCCACTACCTGATTGACAGCTGGTTCTGCCTCTCTAGAGGCCTGTCCACTCCCACATCTGTCCCTCCAGTCAGCACTGGAGGAACAGAAAGGGGGAATCCCTGCGGGGAGGGGTGACTGACAGTCTCCTCTCACTGCAGGGAAAAGATTGTGAACTGAGCGATAAGCTATTTGTGATCACTCAATTCTCAATCTATAGAGCCGACGAGTGACAGCTTCAGTGTCACATGTCAGTTCTAACTATTGGGATAAGTGTATTTCACTATGTCCATAATTCTCCTTGAATGGCCAATATGATGTTAACATGTAAATCTGGCTTTTTCATGAACATGCGAGACATGTAAGTGTTACACATGTATATGTTACAGCTTATGGAAGCCATCATGAGATATGCTGTATTATAAGCTGTATATAGACAATACATATAATGGGAGTATATAGGTTTATAAATTCCTTGTTATCCATTTCACATTCCTTTTTTTTTATATTTGCTGCATTAACCTGCAGATCAAACTGTCCAACAACAGTGACAGGTATTAGGAAAGTCGTAAAGCTGGCCATACACTTTTAGATTTATTTTGTTCAGCTTGCAAGGTGAAGGATTGAAAGCTAACAGATCCTCCATCTATGCTAAACAGTGTGGATGGACAAATCTTCACTAAAAAGCTGTTGTATTCTAATTGGCTGCAGTCGCTGTTCAGCCGACAATTCTCCACTTTGCTCCTTCATGTATACAAATAGTCAATTGATTAATCGACTTTTGTTGAGATGGATAATGCTGGCAGGGCCACACACAGCTTGAATTTCCGCCAAGTCAGCAATGCCTAAATTCAAGCAATGTATGGCCAGCTTAACTCTGTAATCATGGGGCTGGTATTGGAAATCAGGAAAAGTGAGCATCTTATTGCATCAAACTGACAGCAGACCTAAATAGAAATGTGCAATGCTACTGCAACCCACAGCTATAAATCATATAACCACCATTATTTTTGACACCATGGCACCCAAAACTGGACCCAATATGCTACTTGTGGCCTTGCACTTCTCCTAATTGCCCCAGCCACCTGAAAGAAGTTGAATGTAACTCAGTAAAATAGAGTGTCAGTACTGCTCCAGTATACTAGCATCCAATCAAAATATCAGTTCTGGATCTACTGACCCCCTTACAAAAATATTTAACAAAATATTGGCACACCTGAGTTCCTTCTCTCTGTGAAGTTTCACCATTTGTCAGAAGAGAGTCTGTGAGCTCTGGCTGGTGACAAGAGGCTTCTTGTAGTGCATGTTGATAGCTCAAAGTCATCTGATGAGGACCCTCAATATGAATGATGCTTTGGGGATCCTCCTCTGCCTCCATGTCACAGAATGTGGGGGGTGGTTGTGGTAGCTCCTCAAAGTTCAGGAGGTTCTCTTCAGGGACCTGGGGGCAGGCTTCAGTTTCTGAAGGCTTTTGTTCTGTTTGGGTGTCCTCTTGTGAAGTCATCAAGTTTCCATCTGCCCAGGGAGTTTCTTGGGGCTCGTTGTTTTGCCATAGATCAAGCAGGTCTGAAGCTTCTTGTGGTGGCTCCGGATGGGCATCTGACATCATATTGGCCTCCCCCATTTCCATAACTCCTTCATCTTCACACCCAGTCAACTGAGGAGCATCAGGGAAGCCAGCATCCTCATCACGTATCTCCATAAAAACATCTTCTGTGAGCCCCTGTGGTGTCCATGCACCATCTTGGACTGGCTGGTCTGAATTTAAGGCCTTGTTCCAATCTTCACCTAGACTGCTACGACGTTCTTTTTCCGGAGTACGAGGGGGACCTGCTTCTGAAGAGCTTCTTACTGCTGCATGAGTAAAAACATAGGAGATGTAAGCAACTCAAACAAAAAGCACTATTAATAATACAGATTAACATGTCACAATTAAGGAAATGACAAAAGGACTTACAATGGAAGGCAAAACCCATTCAGAAGGTTTAAAAACTCAGATCATTTTTATTGCCGTATGTCAATATTTTGGGGAACTACAATCTAATTTACGGTGAACATAAATGTGCATGAATCTATTCCCTACTTCATGGTTAGTCTACTGCTATGTGCCCACTGGAGAGATGTTGCTAGCATTCTGCAAAGGTGTCTACACAGTAAGTGAGGAAAATCTTCCCCAACAGGTACACAGGCAATAATAAATCCTGGCTCTAAAAACGTTCTACTCTATAAAGAACATGTTGGCTTCAGTACTCCACTTAAAAAGGTCAATCCATCTAAAACTACAGTACCGAATGCATACGGTGTCCAGAAATGGACCAAATTTACATATCTATAAGTCCTTATTAGCCCATAAAACTGCATAATGAAAACTAAGATGCACACAGCTATAAATGTACACACGAACCTGTCCGAGGAGCCAGCAATGAGATATTGACTTCTGATGAGGCTCTCTCTTGTTGTTTGAAGAATTCCCGTGGGTTCTCTGTACGCTGTGCGATGATAGCAGCAGCCTCCTGTTGAACAGAAATCTTTACAGCATTGTTACATAATTAGAATATCGTGAATAGTGTCAGTGGTCAGTTTAAGTATGCATCTGAAAGTGTGATAAAATAAAATATAACATTTACAGCCATAACTCAAGAACATAACTAGGCACTCAAATTAAAAGCAATTACCCAAAAAAACATGGTTCCTCACCCTTCCATGCAGTCTAAATTATGTGGTTTATGCTTCCTAGTGGATTAAAGCATGTTTTTGTGCAGAAATGGCAGAGTGTCAGTTTATCTGAATAAGCAAAGGACATCTTGAGATACCACTCCTGCTACACAGAGTACTCCACAATTCACCTGGGTCAGTTTTGTGTAAAATTTTTATTTGCTTGTTTTTTATTTTGTTTCAGTCCACAAATAAAAAAAAAAACCTTAAAGCTGGGTATACACGGCTCGATTTCTGCCCAATTTAGTAGGAATCGGCCAAAATTTGATCCATGGGTGGCCCTATCTCCTCAACAAAAGTCTATCTAATGATCAACTTGTCCAAAGGACAAGCTGGAGAATTGTTAGATAAACGGTGCTTGCAGCGGTGGCAGCCGTTGTTAGAATACAATGTACAGGGCTTACAGGCTATAGCTAAGGAACCAATAAAACAATAACATAAAACCAAAAAAATATTTATAGTGTTGTCTGACTAGACTGCAGGAGCTAAAATGTGGTCAGCTGCATGAATGATGGCATTTTACACGTTATCACTGATCTTTACGTTGACAATCTTTAAAAGAGATCTACAGTTTGCCAGTTGATTAATCAGTGTAAAGGGAAAGGTGACTTTTCAATCTTTCAAAATTTGGACCAATCTTTATATGGGAGTTTTGCCCCCATATGGTGTTTTTTGGGACACAAAAGGCTTTTCTTCACAACCAGTGCCCACATTTAAAATACAGTAAACTCCCTATTATCCAGCATCCACGGGGATTGGTAAATTCTGGATGAATGTAGTTTCTGGCTGCTTGAGAGTTGCAATTAAAATAGGTCTAACTAATGTCATACCCCATACTATATTATACCATAACAACATAAACTCTGTATTGACTTCATAATATTGAAATGCAGTAATCAAAAGCAAATTAAGACAAATAGGCACACAACTGTTTCCATGAGAATGCATGACGCAGATCAGCAAAACAGCAAGTACACAGGGGATTTTGATTTTCTGGTTAGATGAGAGTTCTGGTTAGTTGAATACTGGATAACTGAGAGTTTACTGTATTATTTAAATTAGGAATCAAAACTATTCTACAACTCATTAGGGCTAAGCTTACTCAAATTATTTAACATAATAAAAGTAAGGTACTCTTAACTAAAAAGAAAATGGCATTACATTGTTGCAAGCTGTAATACTATTTTCTACTACAACATATGTAAGTTAAAGTTATCTAATCAATACTATGCATATCAATTTTCAACATTTTTTTGTTGCTATATACAACCCCAATGTGTTTTTGTGCACTTTCAATTTAAGTAAGTGGAGCCCTTGGTAGACTTGATGCAGTACCTCATAAATGTAAACCCTACATTTTATGTGTAGCGTCTAAAGTACTTGTTCCTAGTTTTTATGTGGAGATCCTTCCAGTAACAACACTATCTATTTGGCTTTCTGGAAGAGGCTGACAATGCAAACTCACTGCCTTCAAAAGAAGAATTACTGTTGTCATCCTGATGTGCACAGGACTACAGGATACTGTGCCGACACACAGCATGTGGTCTGCACACAGCACTCTGCCAGCTGATCAGATTCATCTGAGCCTAACCCCAGGGCCGGATTTACTCTCCCTGCCGCCCCAAGGCCGGGTTCCACAATACACCCCGCCCTACCAACCCCCTCCCCATCAATTGAGAATGGCAACCAGATGGCAGGGCGGTGGCGGGGCTTTTTGTGGAAACTGGCCTTGGGGCGGAGCTAGTTTCATCCTTACACCGGCGCCTGCAACTTCCCCACAAGGTCACCGCTGCCGCCCCGAGGCCGGGCCTCGGTGGCCTTGTGGGAAATCCGGGCCTGCCTAACCCACCACCCTGTGAAACTTGATGGAAGGCAGTTCTTCACACAGAAGCAAATAAGCATGGGAGTTAAAGTCTGTGACATCACTGTCTTCTTGAACTAAACACCCCCCGCCCCAACAGCCTTGGCCTGCAGACACACCAGCTGTGCTAAAGCAATCACATGTCCACAGGAAAACATCAGAAAATGCTATTTATTATTTTCATGTATCAAACTGTTTCCATGTGCATGATTTGTAAACCCTGGGTTAACATATACTTTAATGCCTTTGTTCAAAACTAGCATCTTTTGTCATTGACTGACTGACCCTGTCAGGTCTATTGAGCTGATACAAAAAGGCAAAAACTAATCACCGACATTACTAAAAGTAAACTTTAAACTGATTGGATGCTATGAATTACTGCATTTTAAATGACATCAGCACTCAAACTGTTATACTAGCAAGTAAAGATTTACCTCTACTTCACTTTCTGTCCTCTTCTGCTCGGCTGCCTCATCCTCGTCTCTCTGGTCCATCTGGCAGGGTATAAACAGACAGTTCTATTAACAATAATAAAGCACTGCTGGCCACATACAAGGAATGAAAATTGTGAGAAACTCAAAAGACTGACTCACAAATATGGAGTTGCTCTGTAGTCGGGTTTTTGTTTCCTCTGCCTCCTCATCCTGCAGTTTCTTTCTGTCAGAAAAAAAAAAAAAAGACAACACAATATATTACTGTGGCTTTACAAATATACTCTAAAACAAGTTCTCGGTGGCCAGTTTTTATCTGATAAATAGACAAAGCATATCAGTACTAAGAGCATATTACTGTTACCTAAACAAAACACATTAATGTTCCCAGGGAATTGTCTAAAAATATATTCTCTTAGTAGCCGATATTAATTTAATTACACTCCCTAGTAATTGTCTCTACAAGTATGGTAATCTGCATACCTGAAGGAGGAAGCCAGCCACCCACCCATTAGGGAGCCGAAACAAAAAGCATTTACATTTCCTACCCCCTCTCATACCATAGTCTGTTCAGAACACCAAGTATAATAAACAAAAAAGGTTCATTCATATTATCAAGTATGATGAAAAATATGATTAGCAATAACAGTACTTTAAAAATAGGGGGGATATTGTGTACAGCTATTTAAATTAACACTTCCTCCAAACTGAATACAGGACCTTGTGATGAAATTCAGAATCTATGTTCACTTTAACCTTTGGCTGGTGGGTCTTGGCAATGTTGGCGAGTAACAGCTTTGTGGATCTGTCTGGCTAAGGCTGCCCATACACCTTGCAATCATCGGACGACACTTTTCGTTCGATGGTCGAACCGTTGTACGATTTTCGCAAGGTTGGATCAGCAGTAATTAGAAGAAAGCACCTGGACGAATTGCGGTAATTGACCGCACATATTTTCATCTGCGCATGTGCAGTGTAAAATCGTACAAATTGTGACTTACGGAAACGCCACTAACCTTGCAAAAATCGTACGATCGACCGAAGTTAGTCAGAAGTCGATCGATTGTACAGTATTTGCGGTTGTACACTGCCCATCAACCTTGCGAATATCGGACGGAAACGCAACCACATACGAAAATCAGCCGATAATCGTAATCGTAAGGTGTATGGGCACCTTAAAGGAGAACTATGAGATGAGTGATTTCCACTCACCTCATAGTTCTAGCCGACCTGTGACAATGAGACTGTCACAGGTCGGCTCAGTAGATCGGGAGGTAAGCGAACACATACCGGGTTCGCTCGCCTCTCGATCCTGTCACGGCTCTCTGCTGTGACAGGGGGAGGGCTGGATTCGCCTCTCCCCGCTCCGATCTGCCAGCGCTGACTGGCGGAACGGACGGGGGAAGGGGCGGGGACAGCTGGCTCTGCCTCTAGATAGGCAGAGCCAGCTGTTACTCACGCAGCTGGGCGGATCCCGTCATCTACGTCGGGATCCGCTCCGGCGTCTCAGTATACCGCGAGCTATAGCTCGCGGTATACTGAGCTTAGGGTAACGGGAGGACGCTAGTTTGTGTCCTCCCGTTACCCAAAGGAGAACTATGGGGAAAAACATTGACCCCATAGTTCTCCTTTAAGAAAGATGCAACCTTGGGCCCAGATGTCAAGTTAGCCCAAGAAAGAAGCACTTGCGGGGCCTTGAGGAAGCCACTAATTAATAACTCAAAAGCTCACAAGGATGGACTGAATAAAATAATTTTGGATGCAAAATGGAAAGACTTATTTGTGGGCCAGCTCTGAAATTCCCTCTTTTGTTTGGGAATATGGTAGGGTACTTCCAAGAAAACACTGAAAAACTAAATTAGAACCTTTACGTGAACAAATGTTTAAAAAGGTGTGTAAAGCCACCAAATTTGTTGGCAGAACTATGTGTAATGATCTCTATTAAGTGTCTAATTAAATAATACAGTGAAACACAACTTGACCACAAAAATCTAGGTTACTGGGAGGAATCTGAGCACTTTGTATAAATTAACCATTTTGCATTACAAGTAACTTCTACCACTAGAGTCTCCTTAATATGGAAATTTGCAGCCTAGACATAACATATGGCATGACTCGAAAGAGGACACTAAAATAATAGTACACATACATAATTATTAGATATTGGCACCTCTGCTACTTGGAAGGTCACCTAACATAATGGCAAGACTTGAGTGCCTGCTACTCCCTGGTCAGAAGGCCAGTAAGTCACCATTCAATACGTAATCCATGTTGTAAGGCTTGGAGCAGCAGACTTGCATGTGCCAGAAGGCCACTGATCCACCTATTAAAAATATTTTAACCACCAGCTTCAGCTTTGTAATGAAGGCCATATTTCCCCCCTTTAAGATGTGGTGGCATGGACAGTTATAGAAGTTTACTGTGCAGCCTATTGCTCTGTCAACAGCCATTTTAGCTGTATGCAATTTTTTTTAAATATCCCCCTGAAGGTTTTAAAAAAATAAAAATTCTGCAATTAGGGATGCACAGATATTGGTTTTTCGGTATAGAGTACTGATATATTTGTTTTGGTACTCGCAGATACAGAGTACCGGTGCCGCGTGCCCAGATTATCAGTAAGTCGGGCGGCGGATCATGACCCGTCGCCCGGGATCCTGATTGCCTGTGCTATAGCAAAAGAACCCTCTGACCGGAATTTCTGGTATCGGAGGTACGTATCAGAGCATTTGGGTGAGTATGGGTACTCACCCAAATACTCGGTATCGGTGCATCCCTAGCTGCAATACTCAACTTTGAAACTGAGCGGCCCCTGGCAGCACCTGTTCTCTGCCACATGTCCTCAGTCTTCTGGGTTAATTGATTACCAGTGTCACTCAACCCTAGAACACTAAGGAGAGGCGGCAATGGCATGGTGACATCAGTGTTGCTCCATGCATTATCCAGAACTGCCCACTGGGAGAAGACCAAAGAGGAAGAAGACCTAGTACCTTAGGTTACTGCCCGGGAGTCATCCAAAAAAGTTCAGTAAAAAATTAAAAAAAGCAGAACGTACTGCTGTAGGGAAGGGGGGAGGGGCTAAAGGGGGAAGCGGAGATAGGCTTAGAAGAAACCCTTTAGAATTTCAAGCGGCAGCCAAATGCTGATTTCATTTAGACTTTCAAATGTCCATGTTTGCTCTAGATCTGTGACTTAAAGTACTGAACCCAGAGACAAAATTTTCTTCCTTGTTGAGTAGAAGGCACTTCAGCTCTGGTAAAAATCCCATCACTAGTGAGCATAGGGCACATGTCCAAACTCTCCCTACTTGGCAATAAACCAGTGCTCAGTGCCACAGCAACCAATAGCCAGACTGGAGTACTGTTACATGGGGACCAGGGGATATACCTAGCAGAGTAAAAAACAATTACAGGACACATTTAGATCTCTCTATGGGTCACAGCAGTAAAGGTAGGCATTGAAGGGTTCTCAAATGTCATTGTTTGATTAATACACACCAGATGTCGTGGTGTATAGCCCTGTACTGGTCTACCTACGTGCTCAGACTAGATAAGAAGATGAAAATTACCTGTGTTCCTCTATTTGCTGCTCTCTTTCCTGGTAACGCTTCTCTCGCTCTTCTTGCTCTTTTCGCTCCTGTTCCATACGCTCTTGCTCAAAGCGAAGCCTCTCCTCTACAACTTTCTGCCTCTCCTCCTGCTTCCTTTCTTCTTCCTCTCTCTGACAGGTAGGGACAGCAACAGTGGTTAGTGACCAGGAAAACCAGAGATGAAAGTACAAAGAAAATGGAGAGCATGCAGTGGAAAGCGCTAGAACATGCAACATACACCTATTGTCCACTTGAAAAAAGCACTGGTACTTTCAAATATTTACCCAATGTTATACTGACCTGACTCCAGAGCCAATCCTTTTACATTTAAATATAATTCCTCTAACTCCTAAGAAAAACGTAACTTTTCTTATAGTGCTCCCAAACTAGCCGGACCAGAAATACTGAAAGCAACCGATCTCGCCTCACTTAGTTGATTGGTTCAAAGAAATACATTTTTAAATGTCAAATTTTTAATTTTTTTAAAAGGTCAAAAAGGCCTGATTTTAAAAATAGCAACATTTATAGGAATATATAGACTTGAATTACTCATCTAGCAGCACTAGAGACTGATTAAATGATTTTATTAATATGTATTCTGGAAACCATAATGTCTGATTTTTTTTTTTGCTCCAATTCTATTCTTGTATTGCATGTCTACTTCCTGTTGTGTCTCTAGGACAAGTGACGGAGACTTTCCCGCCAATAGGATCCATTTTATGTTTTGGGTTTTTTTCAGTTTTTTTTTTTTTTTAGAGCAGTCCTTGAGCTACTAGAGATTTGAAGTATGTTCTAAAAGAGAGGAGATCAATTTAGTGGTGCTAGGGGCAGTAAAGACATCAAAAAGGGGATTATCAAAAAATGTAGATGGAAGTAAAAGGGAGGTGGGCTTGAGCAGTGTGTCGTAATTGCAAATAACAAAACATATGATTGGGGAAATTAAATTCCATTTGTAGGCTAGAGAAGGAACATATCGACCCATCTCTAAAATGGTGGCCCAGGCATGTTACACCTCTGGCAATCCATGCCCCCCGAACAGGTATAGTGTTAAATTCAGGGAGCAGAACATTATTCCAAATAGGTGTGCGATTGTTCAACTGGGGGAGCTTCATATGACTAAATGCCACATTTCACACTCTGAGGCCTGGTTCACACCTGTACGTTTTGTAGCGTGTTCAACGCTCTACAAAACGCTCAAACATGAAAATCCCATTGTTTTCTATGGGTATGGTTCACACCTTGCCGTATTTCAGCCCGTCTGAACGCGCTACAAAACGGCCTACGCCTGAAAAGGTACATCAGCTTCTTTGCAGCGTTTTTGTCGCGCGTTTCCATTGGGATACAGCCAAGTAGCCCTCGGAAACGCGCGTTAGTCGCCCGTTTTTTTACCGCGAATCGCGGTAAAAACGCGTGTCACGAACCGCGCATTTTCAATACGCCTAGGTGTGAACAGAGCCTGAGACTCTGCGATAAGAGGTGATCAGAACTAGGTTTTGGCAAGACCCCCCCCCCCCATTCCATGAAAAGTCAAGTATAGGGGCTCAAGTAGACTATTACCAGCAGGTATAGGTAGGAGACAGCAAATCCTAAGCGACTCCAACGTGGCCCAACGCTACAGGTGAGACAATTGCGAAGCAAGGTAGTATAAATGAAAATCAGGGAATGCCAGCCCTCCGCTATTCAAGGGACAGCACACCATCTCCCAATTAAGCTTGGGTCTCCCTTTACCCCAAAGGAAAGGTTTGAAAATTGGTTCTAGGATTTTAAAGATCTTTAGTAGTATATAAACAGGGGAATGCCATAGCACACAGAGGATCTTGGGAAGAAGCACCATTTTAACAAGATTCAATCTACCCATCACACCAAGGGGCAACGTGACCAGATTTTAGTTTTCATTTTCACTAATTGTATAAGAGGTTCAAAATTTAAATCAGAAACAGTACGGGATAAAAGCTTAAGGTGATCAACCTCTTTGCGGTATCTACATAGTCTTTTAGTGCTTCGCCACCTCTGCACGGTGTGTCATCTCCCCAGTATCTTGTTTAATGTTATTAATTAGTTTGGATAGGGTAAAACATACATGCCCCTTGAAGACATCCCAGGCCACCAAAGGGTTAGTTGCAAAATCGTTAGTTGTAAGGTAAAAAGCCCATTCCTTTGACAGAGAGGGCTCCTCAGGAAATAGAGTCAACCAGAACGGGTTCAACTTTTAATGCGGAGGAGAAGGAGGACGCTGAGACCAATCAAGAATTGCTCAACACGGAGAGTGTTCCTACAACAAATTTGGGAGATATCCCTCATCTTTGAGCAAAGGGAGAAGCAGTGAGTGGATGAGAATCATATCATAGTAGCAAAGATAGCCATTTTAATGTTTTTAGATGCATGTGTGAAAGATATCAGCTTAAATGTAAACAAGTTTATTAGCATGTGTTAAGGTTTCATAAACCTTTTTTTTGTATAGTTTGTAATTATTTATTTACATGAAGGCAGCCAACAAGAGACTCATCACAACAATGATTGGTATCCAGAGATCAGGTGACCTATTTTGCCTAGACTGGTGGCTAAAGATTAGCTTTTCTTTAACCACAAGAAAGGGCTTCTTTTTAATCAATATATAAATGTGCTCTACTGATTTATGTGAAACAAGAATAGGTCCACTTTACACTCTTATAGTCACCAGATAACAAGTTAAATACAATAGCATTTCAAAGGATAGTTGTAGTTCCTCTACAAAAATAATCCAAGGGTCAAAATGTTCATTCATATAAAGGCAAGGTAAACATGAGTAATAAAATTGTAGTTTACTTTTGCTTGCTCCCAGAACTGTTCCCTATTGAGCCGTTTCATTTCCACAGCAGCGTTTGTCTTCTGGTAATTAGTTCCCTGCGGAGGAGATAAAAAGTGACATTTCCAGTTGTGATACACCCACATGCAAGTCTGGATTGTGCATTCTGCCTTCTACTTACCACAGCATCAGACTCTTCCCGGAGCTGCAGCCGCTGCAGGACTGGGCTAGCAAGACGCCCAGCACCGTTGGTTAGACGCTGGCCTATAGTCATAGGATCTATATCCTCCACATTGCTTGCATTCACTATGACATCAACCCCCTACATAAGAAAAAGTGCACAACAGAAACAGATGTGTCAGTTAAAAATGTACTTAACAATCAAGGTGTTCTGCTACAAAAAATGTTTTTTTTTTATCCTTCTGCAGCCATACAAAGTCTGTAAATAAGATATAAACCATGCTCACAGCAAGCAAGCAGGGTGTAGTGCAGGCAAAAGCAAAGCACAATGGGGGGAATTTACTAGAACTGGAGCAGACAGAATTTGGAGTAGCTGTGCATAGTAACTGATCAACTTCTATCTTCAGCCTGTCCAGTTAAGCTTTGAAGATGAAAGATGTAAGCTGGTTGCCATACTATTCCATTCTCTTATTCTCTACAGGGCCAGGACTGAGTGGGAAGATTCAGCGCAATGCCACCTCCTACAATGTCACTACAGACAGACAGTGGGACTTCCACTCCAAGGAACTGTTTGGCGTGGCAAGGACTGCAGAACTGGTGTGCCAATGGTGGAACAATCAGGCACGGCCGTCTGTAGTTACAGTGGTGGAGCATGGATTAAAGACAGACAACGCTGCCACAGCAAAGTAGGCTTTTGGTTCAAAGTTGTCACCCTATAACAGGAAGTCAGAGACTTTGCAGAAACTACAGGTGATAAACAGAAAAGCAAAAGAAATCAATTAAACCCTTAGGCTCTGCAGGATTTGAAGTAATAAAATACTTTTTTTTCTATACCAAGTATAAATTTAAAAGCCAGAAAGAAAAACTAAAAACAAAGACCCTATGAAAATAAATACCCTAATAAGAAATGATTTGCAATTTTAACTTAAAATGGAAGAATCACAGATGGTTCTTGAACATGGCAAAGATTGAGAGTAAAAAAAAAAACGGTATATATATATATATATATATCTATATACAGTGAATGATACAAATGCCAAACATTTAATGCGGGTGAATCAATAGTTGTAGCTTAAACCACATTCACAAGAAGGTTCACTTGTGTGGATATCTGGTGAATGTCACATTCAATGTTTTATACATACACCCCTGACTTTTGACTCGCAGTCTTTACCATGTCCAAGAACTATCTGTGATTCTTTCACTGCTCAGAGTCCAGAGTTTGGCCGCTCCCTAGCTACATTGTGACCGGTAAATCTTGTAGATATTCCTCCCTCCCCTTTCCTTGAGTTAAAGATAATTTTCCTTCAGCACATATGGCGGCTACTCTGCCCTGGAGCATGCATTTAGGACCCTGTTCTCTTCTAAATAACCTTGAGCCTGTATCACAGATACTTCTGGCCTGTGATTTTAATGACCCTACTTAGCAAGTTTCACTAGCAGGTGTATATACAGGTCCAGAAATGGCCACAGAAGAGAATACGCTGCTGTAGGCTGAAGACAGAGTGTACCGCTTACAGTGAGGAAGTATATCAGTTGTGGCACATATTCTGTTTATAGTCAACCCTGATGCCATGCTGCCACTTCAAAAACTGATGTATTCAGCAAGCTTAATGCGATGAATCAGTGAGGCCATACACTAACTGGAAATTCATCGAGCTGACACAAAAAGACAATTCGGCAGGTGATTTAGGATACATTCTTTTAACAAGCGTATCTTTACCAAAGGATGGATTAACCATACAGTCCCTCTGGATGTAATGTACAATGAGCTGTTCTTCAGTTCACTGATAATCATTCTTACCTGGAAAAAATCTGCAACTTGTGCTACATGACTGGCACAAGCACATTTCCTGGCATCGGGAACGTCTTCGCCAACCTAAGAAATGAAAAAAATATATTAGTCTTCACACAATCAAATAAGAGTGAAAGCCAATCATTGCCTACCATGTGCAAGGAGGAATTCTGCTTCAAAAAGGTTACGCATACCATGAGCAAGGGCATTACCTTTTATGGCTGATATACCGATGTTTTTATTTTAGCAAGGCTGAAATTCAGTTGTGTGCACATCCGCTTATACAATTCTGCTGCTGCCCCTATGACCATGGATCTTTTGCAGTCACAGACAGCTAGAATCCCACCTAGCACAAATATGTCTAATCTATATGTAAATACATGAACATTTTTAGGACCTGCGTAACACAGAAATGCAATAAGAGCATCCTGCAGAGCTATCATAATGAAGGCGAAAATCCCTGTAGTTTTCCACAATTCAGTCCTCTTTAAAATGAACCTGTAAAACAAATCATGCACACTAAAGTATTTACATATTCTGAACAATCAGTAAAAGCACTTCACAATGAGCCCTCATTCACCTCTGTATCAATAAGCACTGTGGGGAAATTAATTTTTAAAATGTACATCACAGGCACGGATTTTCAATGAGAGCAGATCTTGGCAGCCCACTGTCCACTAATGTAAACACACAGCAGATGTTTCTAAGCTGTTAGAAACTTACTGAAATGAGATTTCAGAGTCTTTGAAGGGATCTTTGAAAATTAATAACCACATTAAAAAGCAGCTAGAGAAATCAGGGATGGCTTGTGTTAAATCGCTTTTTACTGATTGTTACGCACATGCAAATAGTTTATTAGCCACAGTCTAGGTTCAGGTACGCTTTAACAGATGGAAGCACAGCTGTCTTCTTCAGAGTGTCTGAAACAGCATTACCCCCAAACCACCTTCTCTTCCTCTAGAGTGGGGCGCCCACAATTTTTCATCTGGAGATCTACTTTTCAAATGACGAGCTCAATGAGATCTACCAACGAAAAAACACCTGCATTCAGTGGTGTGTGGTGGTGCATTGAAGTCAATGGCACCGCAGCCAGGCCCCTCGCCCGCAGTGCGATCGCATGCACCCGGTACCCAGGTACATTAGTGTCTGTGTTCCAGTCCAGTGTGATCCGCAAAAATGCAGCAAGCACTATTTTTACAGATCATCCGGGTGCGGACGATTGCACTGTGGGTGGGGGGCATGGCTGCGGTGCCATTGGCTTCAATACAAACCCACACCCCCTCCCGCCCCTGAACGCAGGGAGTCGGCCAGCTTACATTCCAGTGCGTCCTAGAGGCCCCTGGCGTCCTGTCCTCCCGTGGTGCTTGTGTGGCTGACGTTGCACATGGGGAGGTGTCCCGGCCCTTTCCATCTGCAGCGGCTGACACATTCAGCCAGCAGCCGCACGAGCACGACGGGTGCATAGCCATAGCCAGCTTTTGCGCCTGAGGCAAAAAAAAAATCTCCTCCCCCAACAGGCGTGTGATGTCACCCAGCGCACTGCCTCCAGGATTTATTTTACCATTTTTTTAAAACTCTTGGGGGGGCTTCTGGGAAATATTAGGGGTCTAAACGGCCCCCTGATATTTCCCTTTTAAAATAGAAAAAGAAAATTGAGGACAAATTCCTCAATCTCTTTTTCTTCAGCCTCTGTTCTAAATGAATGGAAAGCACAGAGGCTTCCCATTCATTCAGAAACGAATTACCATCACCAGTCTCTGAAATGGGAGGAGCCTCAGAACAGAGTGCATCTCCCCATTGAGAAATTCATGAATGAACAGGAAGTGATGTAAATCACATCCTGTTCATTCATAACTGGGGACACATAGTACTATAGTACTATGTGTCCCCAGTTATTTACAAACACTGGAGTGATCAGCTGATCGGCCACGCACACGAGGGCTCAGCTTCTCCTCTGGATCCCCCCCGGCTCTCCCAGGCAGAGGGGGATCCGACGAGAATTGAAAGAAGCACTTCAGCCGGAGGACAAAGCCGCTGTCACAGAAGTAAGGCCGAGCGGTGAGGGGAGAGAGAGAGGCGTTGGCTGTCAGATCCAGGCCGAGCGTCTCTCTCTCTCTCTCTCCTCACCGCTCGGCCTTAGTTCTGCGACAGCGGCCCCGTCCTCGATCCCCCACCTGCAACGGTTCCTTCACTTCTCCTCGGATCCCTAATGCATACAAATGGGGAGAGCAGCGGGGATCCAAAAGGAGAAGCCCCACGGGCGGGAGGACAGGACATCACGATCTAACAATTAGATCACAATCGACCTTATGGGCACCCCTCTTCTAGAGCATGTCCCAGCACTATTCTATTTTACCTTGTTCCATTATTGAGAAGCAGTTTTATTACTTCCTTTGACATAATCACTATGCTTGTAAAATTCTTGCAGGGGCAGCTGCTGGGTAGTTGGTTCCTACTGATGGAGGCATGCACCCTTCCAAAAGTAAATCTCCCAAAAGCCCTTTCACTACTACAGTGTGTATGTAGGCTCTGTGGAATCAAGGCAGCACTGTTTTGATGGGAAAGAAAACAATATACGCATGTGGAGTGGGACAGAGAGGGGTGTTTCTGTACCTGCTACATTTTAAAAGGTATAAAACATGTGGAAATGTGCATATATTGCAGAACTATACTGATTTGACTGAATGGGCATGTAATGTGTATAATAGTTTGCAAAGTCAGATTTCTAAAAGCTGTTGCCACTAGAGGGAAACATTGCTAACACAAACTCAAATGTGCAAGGCTGTAGCACCACACATTTTGTTAAATAAGTGTCAGATGTGATATTAAAAGACAGCCATTCAATATAAACATTATCACAAGAGGCAAAAATTAGAAGTAGACTTTATGGTCCAAGCATTTGTGAAGAGATATCTTATAATAATCAAAAAATGAATGTAGTTTGTATATGACAAAGAGTCAAACTGTCACTTTAAAGAAAGACACTGGAGTAACTGTCACAATCTGACACTGTACGAGCAAGAAACAACTGTACAGCCAGATCCAAACACAGACTATCAGGAGATCAGTCAGACAAGCTGAAAAAGGTTAAGCCTACTCCTCTCTTCCTTGCCAGTGCCTTGGTTACCCTCTCCTGACCTACACTATTAATGGATTATTCGAATGGCTGATCATTCATACTTGCCTTCATTTACTATATGAATCCCCCAAAATCCATGTCCCTGTTATTTCCAATCTTGACCAATTGTAGCCTTACCAATAGGGAGTATTCAGTAACAACTAGCGTCTGCGTGCACTAGTAAGTACTTGGGACCATTGACAACATTGCAGTGCATTAATGCATGTTATGCCACACATTATAACAGAAGTAAACTGGCAATGAATAAATGTGCAATTTGGGCCCCAGGAGCTTTGTGCCATAATGATGACATATTTTCAAGCAAAGCGATCCTCTTTAGTGCTGAGTTGTCAGTGCTCCTCTCTCCTCCCAGTCTTCTTCCACGTTCAGAGGCTTCGGCCACCTTGACTGGACAACATTAGGATGATGCAACTTCCGCTCTTACACATGGGAGTTACTTTTCCCCCGGCACAGAATTGCTCCAAGACTGTACATTGAGCTGCACATGCACGCAGACAGAAAAAAGGGTCGACAGGCAGGTAGAAGAATCTATGATTGAAGAGACCTACATATTCTCTTCTGTCATAAAAAAAAAGCCTACATGTCGGTTCTTTTTAGAAAACTAGCTTTAATTCCTCTTTTTGTTGCGTTGCTATAAGGTAGGTCATTCATTTGAATTAGCTGCCTAATGCACAAAAAAGAAGCATATACCATTTTTAGCAGAACACCACAATGCACATTAGTGCATCAAAACACCCATCTATCCACAAGGCAAATTAGGGTGCCATTCATAATGAATGGCACCACATTACACCAGCGCATAAGAGGCGGTAACATTGCCACGAGTTACCGCAATGCAATAGTTTGAAAGTCAGGGAATGCAGCATTATAAGCCATAACATGCACACTTTCTTTAGGCATCTGCTTGTCGCTCTTTTAGTAGTAAATGTAACAAATAATCTGCAACTTCAAAAACTATTTCTCTTTTTCGGTTTTAATGTGAAAAAAAGTAGTACTCCACAAAGTTTTGGGCCTGCAGCCAATAAAGAATTCCCCCCTCTGATTAGAAACTAGCCTTGCATAGATTGGATTTTGCTGCAAAAGTGGTCCCTTTCTCCACCAAAAAAAGCAGTCCCGGGGTTACATACAATATTAGGGACTGTAGGTTTGTACTTAAGTTGAATTTGTATGTAAGTCGGAACAGGTACTTTTTTTTTTAAGTGCTACTCCCGCCAAAAAAAACATTTTTTTGTTTTGGATAGGGAAGAGTCACGTTTGTTATGCTGTCTGTTCTTGTTATTCAGAAGATTATAATATAATACAAAAAATGTTTTATTTAAAATGACACACCCAAAAAAGTGTTTATATTTAATTTTATAAACTTTTTTTTTTTTATTTGTTTGCATTTTAAATTTTTATTTAACTTTTTTTTGTCTTTTTAATAAATTTTTTTTATTTTAATGATCTGAGCAGGTACATTTTAGGAGAACTGTGGCCCCCGGTTCGCAAGTACGGATTGTCCGTAAGTCGGACGCCCATAACTCGGGGACTGCCTGTACTTAAAAGGAAGCCTGCATTTACACTGGAAACGAGTGGAATTGATACAACAGAGAAAAAAATATGAGAAAGGACTGCATAGGGGCAGATTTATTCAAACAATGAATAAAATAACAAAGCAATAGGTAAAAAAGTAATATTGCATTACACAACACTAAATTCTTACCCAGTTTATGAGAACATATCGAGCAAGCATTGCATGTGGCTCCTTTACACTGCAGAATCCATACATCACTTTCTGGTTCTCAAAGTGGCTGGAAAGGGCAAGCAAACCTCCACCTGAAAATGTATATAGTTAAAAAAAAAAATATATACTACATTGACACCTGTTTCAAGAAAATTGAGTAGTGAAAACTGCCAGCAGCAGCAGAAGGCCTTGGAAATCCACGGCACTTGTCTCATTTCCCCACAATACAGTGTACCTTTCCAATTTCCAGAAACATGTTCACTGTGTGCCTTGCCTGATGGTTCCTTGGAAATCACTTGACATTAAAACAAGGTTTAAGGTGGATTCAACTGCATGCTCATACTGCATAAGCCCCAAAGAGGTGTTACCGTAAATTACCAACAAAGCAAATTAAGGATGGGACTACCTCCAAGGCAATGCTAAACCAATACACAGCGCTATCTCCCCTTATTGTGAAACAATTGAATATAACCGATAAACCTACAAATAACAATAAAAAACCCAAAAACACACCTATGTGTGTATTCCACCGTATATCAAGTGTTCACATAAAATACAATAAATATAGTGCAAAAAATATTAAACAGTGTGAAATAATATATGTGAAAAATTAATATTCGAGGATATTCAAATCACTCAGTATAAATCATCAATGTGAATAATGTGTACATAAATTAATATTGAGGATAATCAGAATCCATATATAATTAATAACTTTATTATTATTATTTCAAGGGTCCCTTGAAAAAGTCAATTAGGACGTTGCTGCTATCCTGCTAATTCCATTGTAGAGCTGTGTTAGGACCATTATCGCCTGCTGAACATTGTGAGATATACCCCTTTGTGGGTTACATGTTTTATCCACTTTTCATTGATGTAAGTTTTTATTTTTTGCGCAAAATAAATGTTTTAAAGATTTTATGCTATGTGCAGCATATTTGTTTCTTTATCGGTGAGCTAAAATCCCGGCTACGATCCATCTGTATGAGAAGTGAGGAGTCCGTTTATCGATTCATTTAAGGTGTCGAGTGGGGGAAAGAGTTTGATGTGGAGGAGACCGTCAATTGATTCACTAAAAGTGGCAACTAAAAAGAAAGAGTTTGCGGTGGGAGAGGATACACTGTTTCTTTCAATCAGTGTGAGGTATTGAATGCTCTTGTGGAGAAAAGAGAAAGAAGGTATGTTGGAAGCCATTACTTTGTTGGGGAAAGTAGCGTCCTGTGATCACTGCGATTTGACTATTTGATTCTGGTGAGTGGGTAACATTGTTTTTCCTTCGGAGTGGGATTACCGTATTTTTTGCTCCATAAGACACACTTTTTTCCCCCCAAAAGGCGGCCCGACGCCCGGGACATGCAGTTTCGGGCGCCTGGCGAGTAGTTTTTTGTACATTTAGCCCTGCTCCTGACAAGCAGAGAAGGGCTAAATCGAGCGGCAATCATGTCCGGGGCACCCCCCTCCCCGGTTTTCGGGGTCCACTGCTTCTCTGGGGGACCCATGACCACGGCATAGGTACTCACCATAGAGCCCCTAGAGCAGACGAAGAACGTCTGTTCTTCGTCTGCTCTGTGTGATCACTGAGACCGTGCGCTGTAATCACATCGCCACCTGTCTCAGCTGTCACAGAACCTCCCTGCGTCTTATGGTCTGGTGCGCCTTATGGAGCACAAAATACAGTATATGATTACACATATAAAAAAATGTCATCACTTTTTTAACTGATCACGAGTTATCTTTGTCCTGTGAGGATCGGATGACGTTTTGTACTTTATATATTTTATATGGACTCTAGTTATCGGTTATATTAAATTGTTTCACAGTAAGGGGAGATAGCGCGGTGTATTGGTTTAGCATTCTCTTGGCCACATTGCTTTTGGCTTTGTCGGTCTTTCGATGCAGCTGTCAGTTATTTATTAATTTATAATTAAAAGGGGGGACATCCACAAGCGCAAATATTAACATCTTTAAAGTACCTCCAAGGTAAGTCTGCTCTCAGTTTATTCATTGCCATATATATGTCCCAGGTTGGAAGCGTAGATACACTAGGGTTTCCCAAAGTGGATTATATTGACGCCCAAGGGTTGATGGGACTATGCAAGGAGTCGATAAAATGACTGGGGTTTATAAGGGGGTCAAGTAAATGTCTATGGATTATTTGTAGGGATGCACTGATATATCGGCCGCCAAAACATATCGGCCGAAAATGCCACTTTGGGCTAAATTTTTGTGCCGATACCTCGGCGCATCCCAGGTTTCTTTCCTCCCTGCTGGGCGCTGCTGTGTCCCAGCAGGGAGGAAAGAAAGTTACAGCCGGCCGGTGTGGGAGGAGAGCACTGTGAGCGGCCGGTGTCTCTCCTCCCACACCGCTCGGCTGCCTATCACAGTCCGGCAGAGCGGTGTGGGGGCGGAGACAGCGCTGTCACAGGAGGCTGAGCTCTCCTTCCGCACCGCTCGCTCAGCCTCCTGTGACAGTGTGTCAGAGAGGAGAGCGGTACAAACACTCAGGCCTTGTTCACACCAAGCGCGTTCCAGGAGCAGAGCAGTTACAGACCGGAGCAAAACTGCGTCCAATGTATTCCAATGGTATTTTTAGCTCCAGTTCACATCGCAGCGTTCAGTTCCAGAGCAGGTAAAAAAAACTGCAGCAGGCCCTTTTTTACCTGCTCTGGGACGCATGCAAACACATCAAAAACGCATGCAAACGCATGGAACGCACTAAAAGCCCATTTTAAACTAAAAAACTATTTATTTATTTTTTTACAAAAAACAGCCTGGAACGCATCAAAAATGCAGCAAAAAACGCAGCACAACCCACTGCACTACGTGGGCAGAGAATCATGCAGATCTGTTCTGCATTTGGTGTGAACAAGGCCTTAGCGATCAGTGATCACTGAGTGTTTGTACATAATAGGACATGGCATGTGTACTATAGCCTCAATTATGAATTAATGGAAGTGATCTATATCCCCTCCTGTTCATTCATAATTGTGGTTATAGTAAACACACTATGTTCTCAAGTTATCAATGAACAGGAACACTCAGAGGATTCCTGTTCAATGATAACTGGGGACACAGAAAAAGAGATAGAGGACTTTGTGTTCTCAATCTCTTTTTCTATTTTAAAAGGGAAATATCAGGGGTCTGTTTAGACCCCTAATATTTCCCCCGTAGCCTCTAAAAGTAAAAAATTAAAATATTTAATAAAAAAAATTAAAAATA
>NW_017306355.1:1523311-1551133 GCF_000935625.1 Nanorana parkeri | reverse complement strand
TAAAATATCCATTTCGGTGGACCTCTAAAAAAATAATTAAATAAAATGTATTAAAAAAAACTAAAAAGTAAAAATACGATAAAATTATTATAAAAAATTAAAAGGTAAAAGATAAGATAAATAAAAAAAAATTAAAAATAAATATAAAACAAATTAAAAAGTTTATAAAAAATAAAAATAAAATATTTTAAACAAATTGAAAAAATTTAAATAAAAACATTTTCGGTTTCGGCCTGACAATTTTTTTTATTTTGGTTGTTTTTAAATTTCTATTTCGGTGCACCTCTAATTATTTGGTTGTCTTTTAAAATCTCTGTAATGCTCCACACCAGTCCCTAGTCCTAAAGGCGAGGTGGCTAGTGATGAGACAGTGTTTGGCCATGGTTGAATGGTCAGCTGCCAGTGAGAAGGGCCTTAACGTGAGCAGCCTTGGGCTACCTTTGTTAGCTGTGTGTTGTTACTGGCCTTGTTTACCAGTGTGCTTTGTGTTGTGGCCTTCCATCCTCCGGGAAAGATATACCTACATGTTCACGCCGCATACTGAGTGGAGGGCCAGCAGTAGACCCATGGTGATAGCAAATGGTGTCAAAGTAGACTTTGTGCTGGTGAATTTTTGAATTGCTACTAAACTACCAGTCCGACAGCATTCAAAACTTCCTGGAATGTCAAATGCCATGTACTATACTTTTATCCTCTGACCACTAGATTACTGCCGAGTACTGTATAAATGTAGGGTTCAGAGGATGGACATACACATCCAAATCTGCAGGAAATGTCAAACTCCGAAAAGACTGATGGAGGCTGCAGCACTGGAACAGAGCAAAGGAAACAGGTGCCACAGGAGAGGCAAGTATACAGTGAATTTGTTTGCAGGGAACTGCAAACCCTTGCCAGTTGTTTGGTGCTACAACAAAGCTGCTTTAACTAGATCCATCTTGAGTTTAAGCTGAATTCCTTGAAAATTTGAAAACTACCCTTGCAAAAAGGATTCCCCTGCACTGCAAGGGATGCGCCAGGTTGTGGGCTGGCCCTCGATGACCTCACAATGCTGTTCCTGCATCGTATGTGATGACGCCTGCCACCGATGGAACACTGAAGAGGAGCAGCTTCAGGGGACAGATTGCACAGAGAGGAGGAAGCCTGTGGGAGTGAGTGATAGGCTAACTGAAATGACTTTTTTAATGGTACTCCATACGAATGTGAAATGTTTTGAATCCCCCCCCACCGAGTTCAGATTTAGGGAAAGTGAATCCTGACTGCTTGATGTGAGTCACTGTCCTTGCCCTTTGACCATCAGGCTTATTAAAAAAAAAAAACTGTGAAAGAAGCAAAGTGTTGAGGCAGATTGCTTGAGCAAAAGTAAATACACTCTATACATCTATTAGACTAAGAATCTGCCATCATTTAATAGGGAAAAAGCAGTGAAAATAAGATCAATCCACAAAACTGAACGAAAGGTGCATTTTGTATAGGTACAATGAGAGCTCGCCACTTACCCCCTGATGTTGCCAACACGAGATTGTCTGTGCCATCCTCATATGTGTAGAGAGCCCTGCAAAAAGACAGCAAAAACTGAAACAGCAGCACTTAAATGAGTCCTTATACAGAGTAGAAAAACAGGATATTGTTCTAAATAGAGGAACACCACAGAGCTCCAAATGTCCGTTTTATATTTATATTTCATAGTTCATATTATTTTTCACCTTTTCATACAGGTCTTATTTACTTATCAAAATTGTTGCTGCAACTGATTAAGCACCTCTGCCAGTGTAATCGTTTGTCCCAACCCCTGTAATTTCTGTTGAATAGCTTGGTCTGCTTGTTAATGTGAATAAAATATTAATAATGGCATTCATATATAGTTAATACTGCATATCTGATAGCACCAGCCATCCATCAGAATAATAGGAGTTTTGTACTCCCCATAAAATCCTTTTCATTTAAGGAGCACATGATAGCCCCCTATGTGATAGCATATTGCAGGTTGACAGGTCCTCTTTAAAGGAGACTCCCCTAATGTTCCCTGTGGACCTTAATGAAGCTGATCAATACAGATCATACACAGAGACAGGAGGAGGAACGAGCACCTGTGGCAGAAAAGGGGGGCAGAGGTGGTTCCAACTGAGATTTTGTAAGAAGTGCAAAAAGCACAAATTTTTTCATGTACCAAGCTCAATCATTTGCAATAGATCTTGTTTAAAAGATGCATCCACAGCCACAAGGTGACCACCTCTTCTATTTGGCACCAGACATGTTGCTAACCTTCAAAAACAAAAAGGAGCTACCCAAATCCCTCAGGAAAACTCATGAACCCAAAGTCAGAGGTGTACTCCAGGGGTTAAACCAGTGCTGTGTGTGAAGGAGGGAGCGCAGAAGTGACTCTTCTCCCAAGAGGCAACAAGGCAAACACACATGCTGCCGCAGTTCTGCACATCTCAAAATGCTGCCAAGCGAAGAAAAAGAGCAGACAATTTAAAATGGTGGTTGTGCCTAAACAGTGCTCAGCTGCTCTAGCAGTTAAACTGCCCCAGGAGTGAAACTGCCCCAAAGTCTAAAAAAAGGAGTGTAGCCACCACACTGATGTCCAGTATGCAATTAAAGCTTATAGGAAAGCCCAGCAACAAATGAGAGATTCAACTATCTAAATATACAGTAGCTGCTATAGAAAAGAGACAGACACACTTAGCTAGACACTTCCTGCCTCTCATTCTACTGCCATTTAGTTTCACTTTTCAAGCAGAGACAGGGCTTGGGAAAGTCAATCATCTTACACTCCAAAAGTATGTCATAGCATATATTTGAAACTGTAGCCATTAGTCTTCTAGCCACTTGCAACAAGTCTTTAGAGACTCAGCAAATTAAAAGTAGCACATCAATAGTCCAACAAAGCCCAACCACATATTAATGCAGTAAAGGAAAACATTTTTGTATCCCAAAGACTGGTTTCATTTCGGTTATTTAATTTATTATGGCGCTGTATTTACGGTCATAATTGAAAAACAAGGCATTGAGACTCAGCTGGATCTATATGTGTGCACAGTTGTAGTGAAATCCAGATTTACAGCAATAATTGTATTTACAGAAACGGCAGCAAAATACACACTATTCAGCATATAAATAGGTCCAGAAACAAAAACTGTTCCAGTCTCAAGACACAGTTTGTCCACCTTTGGGTGGTGCCAACAGAAAAGCTGAAACATTGTTTTCAATCACAGACTCCATGTCAGAGTCTTGCTGAATTGGCTGAAACTGGAGCCTTAGGTGGCCCTGTGGGCACAAAAGTTAACTGCTCACTGAAACCACTACAGCAGAATCACAGTTATCTTTTACGAACGATGGAAGAAAATTCTCTTTGGTGCACATGCAGATCACATTGAAGAGAACACAGAGGTTGCTTTGCAGCAAATTTGGGTAACCCAAACCCTGATTAAATATTCTTAATGCCAAAAAGGACCTCATGAATGCCTTATTTTCTGACGGGCTAACAAAATCTGATAACATTAAAAGAAGAACTCCAGAAATGTAAAAAAAAAAAAAAAAAAAAACCTTACCCTTGCAGACAAAACAAGCCCTTAACCCTTGCAGTGTGGAGGTAGCTCCACTAAGATAAGTTTTTGTTTTTTGTTTAACCATGAACATACCCATTAGATGCTGCAGATTTGAAACAATTTAGCTTTTTTTCCCAGATTTAGGAAATGGATGTAAATACTTCCAAGGTTGTATCAGACAAAATAGTGAATGACCATTGTGACACAGACGAACTCTAAATACAACTAGATTTATTCATTATGTATCAAGTATGCCAACATATAAGGCCCAGTTCACATTGCGCGATTTGCAAATCGCGCGTTTGTCGCGTGATTTGCATTTTGTGCGATATCGAGCAAATGCTTGCATCGAGCAAGCGAGAATCGCGGCAAAATCCGCTCCAAAAAGGGTCCCGCTGTAGCGACACACGACCCGCGACAGCAGGATCCTTTGCCCCATTGAGATGCATTGAAGAGCGATATCGCGCGGTAAATGGCCGCGATATCGCGGGAATTACCGCGTAATAAATCGCTCAATGTGAACGGGGCCTAAGGGCCTGTTCACACGACGTCCGTTTTGTGTGCTGACCGGCTCCGTACGCTGCTGCACTCAAAATGCATCCCAATGTATCCATGTGTTTTATGGGCTCCAGTTCTCACGTGCGCTGTCCGTTCAGCTTACAACAGAAAAAATACTGCATGTCACATTTTGTCAGGTCCGGAAACGCGAACGCGTCCAAAACACACTGCATTGCAGCTAACATACTAACAGCCCCACTCCAGCAAAAACGCGGCAAAAACGTACTACATCAGTCTGCAGATCCGCACCTGATCAGGACCTGATCTCCTTTAGGCGTGGGCCGTTTTGTAGCGCGTTAGGGACGGGCGGAAATACGCCAAGGTGGGAACGTGACCATTGAATACAATGGGATTTAGATGTTTGAGCAGTTTGTAGAGCGTTCGTCGAGCGTAGAACGCGCTACAAACCGTTCAGGTGTGAACCAGGGCTTAGCCCTGGTTCACACCTAGGCGTATTGCAGATGCGCGTCTGTCGCGTGTTTTTTTACCGCGATTCGCGGTAAAAAAATCGTGTGACAAACGCGCGTTTCCGAGGGCTACTTGGCTGTATCCCAATGGAAACGCGCAACAAAAATGGCCCAAAGTAGTACACGTACCTTTTCAGGCGTGAGCCGTTTTGTAGTGCGTTAGGGACGGGCTGAAATACGCCAAGGTGTAAACCAGACCCATTGAATACAATGGGATTTAGATGTTTGAGCAGTTTGTAGAGCGTTCGTCGAGCGTAGAACGCGCTACAAAACGTTCAGGTGTGAACGAGGGCTCAAGGCTGGGTTCACACCTAGGCGTATTGAATATGCGCATTTGTCGTGCGTTTTTACCGCGATTCGCTACTTGGCTGTATCCAGTGGCGTCGCTACAGGGGGGCAATTGCCCCCCCCTAGGTTTTCACTTGCCCCCCCCGTGTGCCCCCCCGCCAGGGATCGGCAAAGGTGTCCTTGCATGGTCCGCCGCGGTCGTACGGAACAGTTGGTACGTCCCAACACCCCCGTCCAATTTGATATTTCATTTAAAAAACATAACATAAAATAAAATATTTTCCTGATCCCTGGATCCACCGACAAGTGCAGCCTCCCGTCTACTATGCTGTCAGAAGCTGCATACAGCATGCGCTGGTTACTACTTAAACCGGCGCGCTGTGTGCAGCTTCTGAGAAGATACGCTATTAGCGTAGCGGGAGTGATGCAAAATGCGCAGCCGACTTCCTCGCTATGCTAATAGCGTATCTTCTCAGAAGCTCCACGCAGCGTGCCAGTTTAAAGTAGTAACCAGCACATGCTGTAGGCAGCTTCTGTCGCAACTGCAGGGCGCAGATGCCATCCGCAATTAAATCAGCTCTCGGCGCCCATCGATTGCGACATGCAATGAAAATTATTAGTGCCCCCCAGATCTGACTGTGGTATCTTATGTGCCCCCCCTATATATTGTTCCTAGAGTCGCCACTGGCTGTATCCCAATGGAAACGCGAGACCAAAACGCCCCATAGAAGTACATGTACTTCTTTGGGCGTAGGCCGTTTTGTAGCGCGTTCAGACGGGCTGAAATACGGAAAGGTGTGAACCATACCCATAGAAAACAATGGGATTTTCAAGTTTGTACGTTTTGTAGAGCGTTCATAGAGCGTTGAACGCGCGACAAAACGTAAAGGTGTGAACAGGGCCTAATTGCTTGCTTTCAGTGATACAGCCATATACTTGAAGAATACTTGCCCACTATTATCGTCAGTGAAACCGGGGCAGATTTATTTTCAAAGAGCAAGGACATTTCAACAAAATTATCACCATACAGATGAAGAAATTAACACTTTCATTTAGTTTAATAATTTACCAGATAATCACAATCTGATAAGAAAAATAAAAAGTTATCACAACAGAAGAAACCACCACTATTGCAAGCTTGTTGATGAGCTCAATGATCTGTGTTCACAATTTTCTTCATTCTCAATTTTTTTTAAATTGAACAATGGCAGGATGATTTTGCCAAATTAAGTTTATCTATAGAATACATATTACTAATGTTCAGTGATCAGAAGCTTCTTGCTCAGCTCTATAAACATGTTTATAGCATAAATGGGAGGCATCCTATAAAAGTGGAGGACAGGAAAATAGGATGTGCTCTCAAGATGGACACAAGATTCCAACAGCAGGTTTAAAATATTAGGAACAATCGGTGTTGTTTCTATGGGAAATCAATTTACTTTACCCTTTCTACACCTTTATTAGCAGAAATATTCTCTGGTCTCTTGAAATATACCAACCACTAAGTATCAGTAAGTTTTAGTACTGTGTCAAATATTGGGAGAGTGCCCTCAAAATACATATTATGATAGCCAAATTCTAAAGGATTTGGGGCAAATCTAAATACCATCAAAACCCAAGTATTCATTGCCTTCTGGCATTAAATGTGTGTTATTATAGCATAAATAATAACACATTATTATAAATATACCCTACCTCCCCCCCAAAGGCTCAAATGGTGGGAATATCTCATCATTTTTGTCTTTTTCTTGTAGGGTTTGTTGATGACAAAGACCAATCATTTCTATATTTTTCAGTTATTTTTTAGCAATCCAAAATGGTTTATTTGATATGGTTGTGTACAACACCTGTGATATGCAAAGTACAGTAATTCAATGTGACCAGACATCTCATTATTTGATTGATTTCTACGGGTCTCTGTACTTTGCACATCAACTTTATTCTTCTGCTAACAGGGTAACATTTTTTAAAGGCCCAAATAAACAAAAGCAATATATGTGTAAGTAGTGTTTACCTAACAGTGATCTATGCTTCTTATAGTGACACTAAACTGAGGCGTTAAAGCAGAACTATGAGTTAAGTGATTTCCACTCATCCTCATAGTTGGAGCCTACCTGTGAAAAAGAAGAAGTTGTCACAGGTCGGCTCTATAGATCAGGAAGAGCAGAAACATGTACCGATCCACTCACTTCCTGATAGTCTCCCTGCAGTGAGTGGTGACGGTCAGGGCCCTGTCACACCATCAGGAGTGCGTTCCAGTGCGTTCAGCCTTTGGTACGCACCCCAGCCAGGTCAGTTTTTGGGGGGGCGGGAGGGGGCGTGGCGGAGCATTGAACTCAATGGCACCGCAGCCACGCCCCCCACCTGTAATGCGATCACCGGCTCCCGAACGCGTGGCACATTAGTGCCTGCGTTCCGGTCCAGTGCAATCTGCAAAAAATGCTGCAAACACTATTGTTTGCTGCCACGCCCCTGCCCCCCAAAACACTGAGCCGGCTGGGATGCGTTCCAGAGGCCGAACGCACTGGAACACAGTGATGGTGTGACTGGGCCCTCATTCACCGCTCCCCACAGGGATACCCCCCTCCCCTTTCCGATCCCCCAGCGATGAGTGGAGGAACGAACGGGGGAGGGGGCAGGCACAGCTGGCTCTGTATTGTCAGAATCCGTCCCAGCTGTGGGGCTCTCAGTCCATCTCAGGCAATAGCCAGCTATATACTGAGCTTTGGGTCATGGGAGGACGTTTGTATATATCCTCCTTTGACCCTAAAGAGAACTATGGGGAAAAACACTTACCACGTAGTTCTCTTTTAAATCTTCCAAAAATACATTCAAGTACCTTAACTAAATCCTCAAATCATCTCTGAATTGGTGCTGACACTGTCCTTCCTTCTGGAGGGTGGCTACTTTTGTTCCCCGTGTGTTGTAAAGTAGTCACCGCTCCAAGCTCACTCTCATGATGGACTACAACTTCACTACAAATTGGTAAACTAAACATAAGATTGTAGTCCATCACGGGAGCGAGCTTGGAGTGGTGGCTACTTTACAACACACACAGGGACCATGGGGAACAAAAGTAGCCACCCTTCAGAAGGAAGGACAATGTTAGCACCAATTCAGAGATGATTTGAAGATCTACAGCTGAGTGATACACAAATAAGTTACATTTTTGTTAGATGTTAAACTTTTAAAATGTGCCTTAACTTTTGAGTTCAGTGTCACTTAAATGTTCCCTTGTGTTTGCATTTAGCATCAAAGTAGCCCTGTAAGGCCCCTAATTTATTTCTAAAGCACCAGCCACCACTGCCTGCTTCCTACATATAGAATGATCGGTCACCTTACCACCCAGTTGTTCTACTCTCAGGCATCATTAACGTCGTCGGCACTGCCTGTAGGAGGCAGGTAGGGGGTAAGAGTCCTCTCTTCTTTTCCACATCCAGCACCACCCTCCTTGGCCAAGATTTGCCTTGTGTGCCACATATATCCAGTCCCATTCCACCAGTTTAGATAGTAAAGTGAAATATGCTTTCTTAATGGCTTTATCAACATATTTTATATCTAAATCTAAAGATAAACCGTACTGTGTTGTAAAGATCATTTTTCCTAAATAGGCCTACCGCTAAACAGCAAAAGAGCTGGCCTAATTTAAAATGTAAATGCATCTAGAACAGCAAGTACTTAATATGCAAGATTGCCCAGGCTAGAAACATGAGCCAATACAAAGAAAAACAACTACAAGGCATTTATGACGGTCTTAAAACCAAACATTAACAAGAAAAAAAATTCTATAGAATACTTCACATTATATTCTACACAGCCGTCACATCTAAAGTCCAACAACCAGGAACACTTTGTACTAGCTAACAATATAGCAACTCTTTTCCACATTAATTTGCACCAAATTAAAAGTGGCCTGACATAAAAGAAGGGTCTTGCACAATTCATTTCCGTTCTGATAAGGTTATGCATTATTTATAAATGTTATGCAAAACAAACTTTGATAGACTTTGAGCCCTGATTTTCTGCTCTCTTCATATTGAACATAAACACTTAAGGGTAAAACAGGGTTTACAAAACAAAATATATTGTTCAAGAGAATACGTTAGTTCTTCTCATCGGAACATTTTAACAACCGTTGTGAAACTATGATCTGGACGCTTTAATTAATAAAGGACTATTAAAAATAAAATATGATCTGCCTTACATAAGACATTAACTGGAATTCCCAAGTGAAGATAAATAAACATATCTGCTAAATGCAGCAGATAAAGAGAATTGCTTGAAAGTGGATTAGCGTACATCAGCCAAGTATGATTCCCAAGTAATCAACGACATACATTAAAAAGGTCAACTACAGCCATTTTTTTTGTTTCATATCATTTTGGATAGAGCAGAAAATAATTAAAATATCTATTGGTGTTTTTGTGTGATCTGTGACCCCTTTGGGTCACAGAGACCTGACAGAGGCTGCAACCTAATGGTCCCCAAACTGAGACCTGTGGGCCAGATGCAGCTTTTAGCTGGCCTTTAATCAGCCTTTGAGGCACTATTCCTCCCACTGACACCAATAATAGAGCTCTATTCCTTCTACTGACCTCAGTAATAGGGCACTATTCTTCCCTCTGACCTCATCAATGGGGGCACTTTTCCTCCCTCTGACACCAATACTGGGGCATTATTTCTCCCTCTGACACCAATGATAGGGCACTATTCTTCCTCCCATGAACCACAGGTGCTAGGCCATTTTTTACTCATACTGCTTACCAACTCTGTGGCATATCTTACTCATATAACCACTGATGCCAGGGCATTTTTAACTCCCACTTCCCACAGTCTAGCCTGCCCTATTGGATTCTCAGCTCAGTTTTTTCATAAGGTACACGTGAACTTGTGTTTGTAAGATTAGGTCACAAATGATTGTTTTGTTGTGGTGAAATAGCTGAATACATTTTATGAGAAACTGAAATGTATAATGTTCAAAACAAAAAGAAACGGAGATACATAAGACCTAATAAAAAGTGGATTATCTAAAATGAGGAGCTATTAAAAATCACTAAACACCAAGTAGCTACTTTAAGCTACTTTTCTTGAAGTAGTAAAGCAGCCAATATAATAACGGTCAGCTCCCTAGTGCCCAGTAGCCTCATAATGAGCTTGTCTGTATTATTCTATTATCTAGGCCCTGCTGACTGATTACGCAGCTCAGGTAGAAGGCTTTATCATACGGTCACACAATACATAGCTAAAAGATGCCGATCAGTAAATGTAGTGGTAATATCCTATGCTGCTGTAGCTTGTACAGAGCAGACCATGGAAAATTCCCAGTACATCATGGGAGGGGAGCTAAATAAGAACAGTGGTTACTGATAGCAAACCAAAAAAAAACTGGCATTTCCATTAGGAATGCACTGTACGAGTACCGATATTTATCTTTGGGTACTCGTCTATACTGAATACCGCTACCGTTACTTCCGGCTAGCATGGAGTCGGCTTCCCGGGCAATCAGGAAGCTGACTCCATGCTAATTGGCTGGGAAGCCGGCTACCCAGCCAATCAGCATTGAGGAGGCTTCGTAGCCAATCAGGAAGCCGGGAGGTGGGTCATTACCCGCCACCCAGTAAGCCGTCTCCATGTTGTTTGGCCGGGAAGCCGGCTTCCCGGCCAATCAGCATGGAGCCAGCATTCCGGCCAATCAGGAAGCCGAGCGACGAGTCATTACCCGCAGTCCAGCTTCCTAATTGGCCAGGAAGCCAGCTCTATGTTCCCTCACGGCACTGTCGGTCAGAGGAAATCTCACTCTGACCAGAAGTTCCGGTATCGGGGAAGGTATTTGAGCATTTGGGCCAGTACGAGTACTCGCCCAAACTCTTGGTATCGGCACAGATAATAGTATCGGTGCACCCCCAATTTCAATTAACTTAAAGCAGACCTCTACCTACTGTATATCTTTGAAATAACAACAAACACACCTTTAGAAATATTTAGTAATGACAATCTACAAAACAGATACTTCTAGATAATTGCCGGCTTTGTATTCTTTGCATATCTTACTTCTCTTTTTTCCCAGTCTTCCGACAGTGGCCATGTTTACTAAGGGCAGATTACTGGCTCCCTATTTACTACCTTGAGCTCTGGCACATGTGACTAGGACATGTGACCATGCACATCATCTCAGTGGAGGAAAATGCCTTTCACCGAGATCTCATGAGATTACAGATGAGATTTCCCAGCAATGCTCTGCTGATGAAAAGGCAATCCCAGTGTTCATTGCTTTGGCAAACTGAAGTAATTTTGCCCTTTTAAAGCAGGAAGTGAATGCTCTGCAAGTTTAGGTATTTCTAAATCTCAGCATTTTACACCTGACATGTCTATGTTATTATTAATCATCATACATAGAGGGAGGCATTGGTAGAATTCGATTTTTTAGTGTGACGGTGCGCTTTTAGTAGTTTAACCAGTTGACATCCGCGGTGTTAAACCCCCTTCCCATCCAGGCCATTTTTCAGTATTCAGCGCTGCGGTACTTTGACATTTATTCCGTCATGCAGCGCTGTACTGAAATTAATTTTATACCCTTTTTTGGGGACAGATAGAGCTTTCTTTTGGTAGTATTTATTCGCCACTGGGGATTTTTATCTATGGACCCGCTGATCGCCTATATGTCAAACACCCGGTAACGGCTGTGTTTAATCGTCGGGTCTATTCTGCCCGTGCGTGCCCGCTAGGGGGCACACGCGAGCAGAAAATAATTGCCGTCTGGAGACGGCAACCCGCAAATGCAGCAGTGCCGTCCGTCCGTTTTTTTACTACGGGCGGACGGCAAGAGGTTAAAAGGTACACTTCAATAAAAGACAAATACTCCCCAATAGAATGGGACACTGCAGCTGTCCCACACTGGCTTCATACCCAGAGCCAAGCGAATATGCACCTGCTGACCAGTCAGCTCTTAGCCGTCATTCACACCTGATCGACGCAAAATAGGCAGCGTGTTTTTGTGCAGCGCAATTTAGCACATTTGTGCACATTTTACCACACAGACTTTGCAGCTGCTACATTGGAAGATATCAAATGGAAAACTGTCCTTGATGTTACATCAATTTCTGTGCACATTTCCTGCTTCTGTGGAGAGTGTTCCTGGAATTTTGGATACCGCTGCACAGCAAATACGATCGATCTACATAGGATGTGCTGCGTGGCAGCGGCTGCTGCCACCAAATTGCTGCTTCTGGAACTGGAGGAGGGTGTGGGGTCCCCACCGATATCCCTACCAAACCAGAAGGGACTGGTATGAATTTGGGAGATGGTATGAATTTTGGGAGATGTGGCCTGATTTCCCAAAAAATTGCTGAAGTCCTTCTTCCACAGTGTTTGTGGTGTGGGTGACGGGTGGCATATAAACAAGACTAATCAATGTCTCGCTTTCTGTGGATAGGAGAGTGCTGTCCTCCATGATGGCCACACTGCATGTGCGGAAAGGGGGACAGATCGATTTTTTCTGTCACAGGAATACCTATTTCTTTACACGTGTCACTTGTGAAGCGTGCTTTGTGCGTGGCAAAAACTATTGAAATGTGCAATTTTGTGCGACACCATTCAAGTCTATGGTGCCAAGAAGTGCTGAATCTGCCAAAAAGTAGTTCATGTACTTGCTACAAGCAATAGGCGTTTTGCTACAGGCGACATGACGCTCAGATGTGAACAGTATTTTTGGGGCAATGTTTTGGAGCGTTTTTGTGAGCAGAAAGCTTGTTACAAAATGCTCATTGTGAATGAGGGCTCAGTCAGTCTTTGCTCCAAGCAGACAGAAGTGACATTAGTAAATGTACTCATATGACCCAAAAGAGAAGTTATGCCAAAAAAAGGTTTGTCTTTACTTCTCTCTTCAGATTTGAGATGCAGATAGAAATCATATCCTATGTGCTCAGCATATTAGCTTTTTAATGAGGTATTGCTATAGTGCTATACTTCCACCATGCTACCTTTTTCAGTAATGAGGTGATCCGCAACTTTGAAGGTAGGAGAGGTATTCCCAAAAACACCCACTGCTGCTACACAAAGACTGATGTAACAATGTATGAAAACAGCTATACGCACTAATTAGATTCAAACCTACCTTGGAAGTCAGAATGTGGCTTCAGAAAATATACTCCTAATAACCCTGTGAAGTGATCTTTGGATAGGATTTAGAGAAAAGTAAACTGAATGAGCTTTCTGATTTAGGCACAGTTGCTGTGTTTGCAGGACATCATTAGCAGCTCCCCAGCTGAATTGGGTTAGGTCAGTTCTTTGCTAGACAGATATGCTCTTTTCTAGAACAGGATACATATTGAACACAATGTATATGCACTGCATTTTGAAGAATAGTAACCTATTTTTAGGCTTGTTGCGGTGCAGTAACAGGATAACTCCCACTGCGCTAAGGCATTAAAATAGATGATGGAAAACGTTGCCAACGTTTTCCATCGTCGATTCGTCGGCTAAAATTCAAATTTCCCGCTCGCCGCTTACGCCACGCCCACGTCAGTTAAGCCGCTCGCGCCTACGCTGGTATACCCACTCACGCGACGCTGCTTTCGCCACGCTGCCCGCTCGCCGCTTACGCCACGCTCCCGGTGAGCTTCCCGACTCGCCGCTGCCCGCCGACAACGAACAACGCCGCTGCCCGCCGACAACACCGTAATTCAAGGTAAGTCGAGATCGGCCGGGAGCCTTGTAATGTTTCCTGTGTGGTTTTTTTTTTAAAGCGGCACACTGCAGAACATTAGTAGCTATAGAGGAACACCAAATCCCTGCAATAATACATTAAACAGCCTGTATAATGTATTATTGCTGGGATTTGTTGTTCCTCTATAGCTGCTAATGTTGTGCAGTGTGCCGGTGTATTATACATTGGTTTTCTGCATTGCATTGTATTGTGCATGGTGTTCTGCATTGTATAATACAGTGACACACTGCAGAACACCAGCAGCTATAGAGGAACAACAAATCCCAGCAATAATACATTAAACAGCCTGTATAATGTATTATTGCTGGGATTTGTTGTTCCTCTATAGCTGCTGGTATTCTCCATTGCGCTGTATAATGTATTATTGCTGGGATTTGTAGTTCCTCTATAACTGGTCAGTGGTAATCTGCATTGTGCAGTATAATCATTATACGGTGCAATGGAGAATACCACCAGCTATGGAGGACTACAAATCCCAGCAATAGTACATTATAGTATAATGTTGTACTATTGCTGGCATTTGTTGTATTCCTATATAGCTGCTGGTATTCTGCATTTCGCCGTATAATCATTATACAGCGCACTGCAGAATGTCACCAGCTATAGAGGACTACAAATCCCAGCAATAATACATTATATACAGTGCAATGCAGAATAACCCCAGCTACAGAGGACTACAAATCCCAGCAATAGTACATTATAGTATAATGTACTATTGCTACATTCCTCTATAGCTGCTGGTATTCTGCACTGCGCCGCTGTATAATGTACTATATTGCACACCACACTCTTTTTTTTACTTCCACCGCACCAAGCTTGCTCCCGTGATGGACTACAATCTCAATATAAACTAGTAGTCCATCACTGGAGCCTTTTTTTTTATCCGATTAGTCGATTAATCGAACTTAATAAATCGGCTAACTAATCGATTATGAAAATAATCGTTAGCTGCAGCCCTACAAATAAAAAGGTAAATAATAGCGATACGTAATGGAAAGCGCACACAAAAAGAATGGTAATGAATTCTAAAGCTAGTGTGTTTGTTATGTGGCCATGTTAGTAAAGGTTTAGTAGTTTTCTTTAAAGCAAGCTAAATATGACTTCCTTTAAGTAAAGGTTTAGTAGTTTTCTTTAAAGCAAGCTAAATATGACTTCCTTTAATTCTTGCAACAAACATAATTCAGTTACATAGTTGCATAGTCAGTCTGGTTAAAAAAAAACACAAGTCCATTGAGTTCAACCTATAGAGATATGAAAAAGAAAAAGCTTAAACAGAAAGCTATGCCCAGTAACCCCCTGTTGATCCAGAGGAAGGCAAATACCCCTATAAAGCATGGTTCAATTTGCTCCAACAGGGGGGGGGGGGATTCCTTCCTGATCCCATGAAGCAATCGGATATTCCCTGGATCAACAATCTCTGATGCTTAATATACCTATAAGAACTCAATATCCAGTAATATTCTGTGCATTCAAGAATACATCCAGATTTTTTTAAAACAATTAACCGAGCTAGCTAGAACTAACTCCTGTGGAGTCTATTCCACATTTTCACAGCTCTAACTGTGAAGAATTCTTTCCGTATGCAAAGGTTAAACCTATTTTCCTCCAGAGTGCCCCCTTGTCTTTTGCAGTGACCTTAACGTGAATAATTTGGCACCAAGTTCTTTATATGGACCATTTATGTATTTATACATGGTGATCATATCCCCCCTTAATCACCCCTTCTCCAGAGAGAACAAATTCAGGTCAGCTAACCTTTCCTCATAGCTGAGCTCCTTCATGCCTCTTATGAGTTTAGTCGCCCTTCACTGCACTTTCTCCAGTTCCACAACATCCTTTTTGTGAACTGCATATTCCAGATGAGGTCTTACTAATGCTTTGTACAGGGGCAGGATTATGTCTGAATCTCTGGAGTTTAGACCCCTTTTAATGCAGGAAAATATTTTGCTTGCTTTAGAAACTGCGGCTTGACATTGCATGCTATTATTGAGTCTATGATCTACCAGAACACCCAGATGTTTGTCCATCATTGACTCCCCCAAACATACTCCCCCTAGAGCAGGGGTGGCAAACTCTGGCCCTCCAGCTGTGGTGAAACTACAAATCCCATGATGCATCTGCCTCTGCGAGTCGTGCCCGTGGGTGTGAGAATCTTGCAAAGCCTGAAGGGACTTGTAGTTCCACAACAGCTGGAGGGCCGGAGTTTGCCACCCCTGCCCTAGAGTGTATGACACATGCATGTTTAGTCCCCAAGTGCAGAACTTTACACTTATCAACATTAAACCTCATTTGCCAAATAGTTGCCCAATCACACAGAGCATTCAGATCTGCTTGTAAATTGGAGACATCCTGTAAGGACTGTATTCCACTACATAACTTGGTGTCATCTGCAAACACAGAAAAAGTACTTTTAATCCCCAACTCTATGTCATTTATAAATAGGTTAAACAGTAAGGGGCCCAACACTGAACCTTGGGGGACACCACTAACAACCTCAGACCATTCAGAGTATGAATCATTGATCACCACTCTCTGAATACGGTCTTTAAGGCCCGGTTCAACCCTGGGCGTTTTGTAGCGCGTTCCTACGCTCTGCAAAACGCTCAAACACCGAAATCCCATTATTTCCTATGGGTAGGGTTCACACCTGGGCATATTACAGGCCGTATGAATGCGCTACAAAACGCCCTACGCCCAAAGAAGTACAGGAGCTTATTTGGGGCGTATTTGCAGCGCGTATCCATTGGGATACAGCCAAGTAGCCCTCGGAAACGTGCGTTTGTTGCGCGTTGTTTTATCACGATCCGTGGTAAAAACGCACAGCACGAAACGCGCGACAAACGCGCATATTCTATACGCCTAGGTGTGAACCCAGCCTAAGCCAGTTTAGTTGCACCTTATGTTAATTCTTTTTTTTTTTCACCTTCACTACTATGTTAGAGAATCTCAGCAACCTTCCTTTTCAATTACTCTGGCAGACCCGCTAGCTATGAACTATAATCCAATGCCAGACACACAGGACATGTGTTGACACAAAGCCCTCGCTGCAGCAGCACAGCCACCTTACACGCAGCACTGGACTAGCAGATCGCTTTACCATCACAGATGCCCAAGGGCATTAGCAGCACCAGCCAGTATGTGGGACATACGTTTGCTGTCAATGCATTGCATCAGCTGTACTGGAGTGGGATCATGGCCTTACAGCAACACGCTGCAAATGAAGATACACAAACGCACAGCAGAAGATTATTGTAGCGGAGAAGAACTCTATCCTTTCCTTCAAGGTTCTGTTTATTATACCACAGTCAACGTAGGCATGCTTTTCATTTTTGCAAACAGAGTTTGAAGGACTACTAGCTAAATCAAGTACTGTGAAAAGATAGCAGCAATGGCATGCATTGTTCTGGAAAAGAGAAGCAGTGCTTATGTAACTGTTAGTATTAATATTAATACTAACAGTTAAGATATAGGGAAGAATTTAAAAATTAAGACCTGCTGGCCTCTCCTGTCTTTACTGAGCATGTCTATATATAAAAAAAAAAAACTCCCATTAAGCTATGCTGTATGCAAGCTGTGTGATCAGCAATTCTGGACTACATATTAGCTTCTCTCCAATAGCAAAGAATAGAAAAGAAAAGCTTTACAACAGAGCCATGAATGTTCCTGGCATGCAACAACATACATCAGTACTGGAAGGATGAAAAGCAATTCACATGCTACCCAATAGGACTGGGTATTTCTCTTCCTTGGAGTGGCAGGCAAGTAAAAGGCAAATATGTGCTGCTGGAGAGGGGGAAGCAAAGTGATCCTGTTTGTTGCTTTGCCCTGCAGTGAAGAATGAGGATGCCAGACAGTGAAGCAAAAATGAGGATGCCAGTCACAGAACTTGCACCTAAAAAAAAAGTCTACAACGACAGCTCAAATATTACAGTTCTGACAGGTCCCTTAGAGGAGAACTATGAGGCGAGTGATTTTCACTATTTTCATAGTTCGAGCCGACGTGTGACAATGAAACTGTCGCATGTCGGCTCAATAGATCGAACACATACCGTCGCTCTCTCACTTCCTGATCCTGTCCCTGCAGAGAGCCGTGACTGTCACTCACGGCTCCCCCTTCCTGGCCAGGCCATTTTTCAGTATTCAGCGCTGCGGTACTTTGACTGACGTTTATTCAGTCATGCAACGCTGTACTGATACGAATTTCATACCATTTTTTGGGGACACATAGAGCTTTCTTTTGGTGGTATTTAATCACCACTGGGGTTTTTATTTTTTACCATATAACAAAAAAAGTACCCTAAATTTTTGAAAAAAAAAAAAAGTTTCCCTATAAAGTGTTATGAAACATTTTTCACCCCAATTTTTGGGTATAATATAAAAGACGGGGTCACGTCGGGTAAAAAGACACTAAACAAGTCAACCTTTAAAAATGCCCGCAAAATCGCAGAAAACGACCGCAACCAAAATTGGCCATAGGCGACACTTTAAAGTTTTTACCGCTCATCCGTTTAGTGTTATCAGTGATTGATGGCCCTAAAATTATTGCTCTCACTCCGACGCTCGCGGCGATATGTAACATGTGCTGCATAATGGCCGCAATCATCGTTTTCGTACATAGGCGCACCCAACGCATGTTTGCATGTGTATGTGGATGGGCGGGGGACTTTAAAACATTTTTTGTGTTTTTTTATTATTATTTGTGAATATTTTTTTTACCTTCTTTATTTTTTTTAATGCTGTAATTATTTTATTTTTTTTACACAACTTTATTGCTATAACATAGGGGGATTAAGAAATCCCCTATGTAATAGCCAGTTCACCAAACAGGTCCTCTTTATGGAGACATCAGGGGTCTCCAAGACCTCTGATGTCACCTAGGGACCCCCACAGAAGCTGATGAAGCAGAGATCTGCTTCATCAGCTTCTCTCCGGTGTTCTGCACTGGAGAGTGACACTGAATGCAGGAAGTGACGTAGTAATGGTCTCCCTTTGATCTGCTTTTAGAGCGTCGCCGCGCCGTCGCCGTGCCAGTCCCAGCCGCACCGGCCACATCGGATCACGGACCGGCGACAAGGAGACACAGGTACGGAGGGGTGGGGAGGCCGCACACCCGCAGCTCCTGCAAGCGATCGGGCGTCTCTAAAGACGCCTGATCGCTTGTATGTAAACAGCCATCGCTGGCTGTTTACATGCTCACAGTTTTCCCTCTCGTGTGCGCGCTGAGTGCCGCACACGAGAGGGGGGAGCGGCAGGACGTCTTAAGACGCCCTCCCGCTCCTAGCAGACTTTCGTCCGGCCGTTCACACACGGCCATGGACGGAAGGTGGTTAAATACCACCAAAAGAAAGCTCTATCTGTCCCCCAAAAAATGGTATAAAATTCATTTCAGTAAAGCATTGCATTCTATGACGGAATAAACGTCAGTCAAAGTACTGCAGCGCTAAATACTGAAAAATGGCCTGGCCAGGAAGGGGGTCTAAACACCTGGTCAGCAAGTGGTTAATGATATACTTCAATGTCATTCCAGTCTTCAAATGTTACTTGCAGCAAAGATTCTAAACCGTTCACTTCACTTATCTCCTACAATCCTCTGTTGTGCTAAAAAGAACATGCCATCAGCCCAACATAAAGCTCTATCTACATGAAAATGTGTTCATCACACATTAAGGGGGTCCTGTGACCCCTTTAAAATGTTTTTAAATATGAAAGTGAAGAAAATCTCATAAAATGTGGATAATCTCATCAAAATGTCCTAACATTTTTAAAACCTTGTTTTTGTGTATAGTTTATTATATATTTACAGCAATATACATTTAGTAGCAATCATACATTCTTATTACACAAACAGGCTCTGCTTCCTACAGACCCTTTTATCTTATTGGTAGGACCTGATTGAAAACAACAGATTTTTTTGGAGGCTCCAGTAACGTCATACCCCCTTACTATGTACATGATAGCAGTAAACAATGTCATCTTTGCCAAGTAAAAAAAAGTGGTACTTTGTAAAAAAAAAAACCTATTAGTGCAGGGGTGGTCAACTCCAGCTGTTGTGGAACTACAAGTCCCATGAGGAATTTCAAGACTGACAGTTACAGGCATGACTCCAGAGACAGAGGCATGTTGGGATTTGTAGTTAAAGCACAGCAGATGGAGGGTCAGAGTTGCCCACCCCTGTATCAGTGTATAGGCTAGCTATTAGCTATTGATCCACATACTGCAGCTATACACCATCTGGAGATCTATATAGTAGAGAAAAATTATTGACATTTTAGTATCTAAAAATGGCAGACAAGTACAGAATCTGCTTTTCTGAATGAGTCATAACACACTGGGAGATATGTAGAAAGCAGAGGAGATGTAGCACCCTGTTATTCAGTGGTCCGATTTCCATGATGAGCATAGTAACATTTCCAGCCGCCTTCTCAAAGATCCATAAAGCGTCTGCTACGTACATAGCGGCTAGAACACTGGGGGATGGGAAGTTAGAAACGATGATGTGTGAGAAATAAATACGTAGAGAAAGAGGTGCAGGAGATTTTGGGGCAGTGCCCAGAACGCCTTGCACCCCCTCCTCTCTCCTACAGCACACAGACAAAAGCAGACCCCACAGCTCGCAGATATAAACAGGGGGCTAGAGAATGTTGCCATGGAAGCAGACTGGGGAACCTAGTGATGGAACCCATTCGTGAAGCTCGCTGATTAACAGAAATCTACCTGTTAATAAACATGTCAAATACTGCTGATGTTTACAGAGCTGGAATGACGCTGAGAAAGACGAATACACCACACATCATACCATCAAGCTTATTCAATAAAAGCAATGCAAAAAGTGAATCACAATTTGAAAAACGTAACCAGTCAGAAATTATATCTTTTAAATCAATGGACCACTACAAGTCCCATCGCTATCAATGACTACATTTTGTACATCATTTTTGCACTCTAATGCCCCTTTCATGCGGGCATTCCGGTCAGGTCTGCCTGTCAGTTTTTCAGGTGGATCTGATTGGAAGCCCCGTATTAGGGTGCCCATACACTGCGAATTTGGGCTACTTCTTAAAGGAACCGGACGAAATTCGTACAGTGGGTGACGCTGTTGGCACCCTTTCGTCCGGCATCCAATGATTGCCCATACACTGTGCGAATTTCGGCTGCTTCTTATGAAGCAGATGAAATTCGTACAGTGGGTGCCATTGTTGGCAGCCTTTCGGCCAGCATCCAATTTGCTGCCAGCTCTGTTCAGGAATTGGGATAGCAGCAGGCGGCATAAAAAAGAGACAGCGGGGATTCCTCGATCGACGCACACGTAGCATTAAGGGGGAATTGGCTCTATTTTTTTTTGGACCAAAACAACTAGGAGCAGTGTATGGCCAGCTTTGGTCTATGGGCATCCAGATCCAAGTGTCCGTTTACATTAGATTACCCCTGGCTCCGGCCAGGTCCAGAAAACCAAACTGATCAGAGTTCTGTTTTGGCGGACCTGAGTAGCGAGTCAGGGGTAATCTAATGTAAAACAGATACATGTCCATTTACATCCGATTCCCCATAGGGGGATCTGGTCATTTCAGTTATTTCCTCCATCACAAGATGGAAGAGAAGTCTGGAATGACACTGATGTGACATACGTTCCGATCAGAGATCCCCTTCTGATTGGAACTGAAGGCGCCTGTGTGAAAGGAGTGTGGAAGAATGTGTATATATGAAATTTGTTGCCCTCCATTTTGTTTTTATATTCCACCATTTTGTCTTTCTCTTTTTAAAGAAATGAAACTGTAAACAAGTACCAGGTTTCAGCTGAAACTAACTGGCCTTTTCTGAAGGTAATTTTGTACATAAGGTTTGGATGCATGCGCAGTCAGAAATATGATAATTACAAAACATGTAAAGTAGTGTGCAAGGTAACTGCTTCCCCTCCAGCGGCAATACATAAACGGCCGGACAGGAGGTTTCTAGATGTGAGTGGGGGTTTTAAAACTTCTTTCCTCGCCCCCACTTGTGCACGCTGTCCAGCGCACGCACACGAGTGGGAAAACTACTCAAATTTCAATACAAGAAGCATTCCGGCAGCTGTAGAGTCACCTGATCACTTGTATTTTGCATGTGCGTGTGCAGCCTCTGTTACCACTAAACCGATGAGCGGTAAACCTTTTTTTCACCCCAGTGGTGATTAAATACCACTAAAAGAAAGCTACATCTGTCCCCAAAAAATGGTATAAAATGTATTTCAGTACAGCGTTACATGACTGAATAAATGTCAAAGTGCCACAGTGCTGAATACGGAAGAATAGCCTCGGCAGGAAGGCGGTTTAACACTTTAGGAACTGCTAATCCTGAGACCGAGTATGTGTGTGTCAGTTTGCCTTCCTCGCATGATCATGCAAAACAAAAGGGCATTTATCTTGTGCAACAAAAACCTTACTGAATAAGCATAACATGGACGGAGAAATTTTGTAAGCCTGTGTATGCATTGGATATTTTACAGATGCAAAAAAAAATAAGATTATTTATGTTTACTGTTATTCTTGCAAGACGGCAGCATGAGAAACCCTGTCATATATGATATCCAAGTCACTTAAAGCTGAACTCCGGGATAAGCCAATATTGTCTAAACACAGTGTCATGTGCAGGGCTTGAAAAATTTGGCGGTGTCTCACCAGTCAGTCAAAAATTTCACCAGTCAGCATGACCGGACTATAGCCTTGCAATATATGTTAAAAAATTTTGGGGACAGATAGAGCTTTGTTTTGTGACCCCACGGGGGGTTATTTGTTTTTACTTTATAATGAAAAAAGTACCATAAAATGTAAAAAAAAAAAAGTCTCCCTATGTTATAAAACATTTATTCTTACCCATATTTTTAGTACAACATAAAAGTCGCGGTCACGTCGTGTAAATAGACACCAAACATGTCAAGCCTTAAAATTGCGTGTGCCCGCAAAATCGCAAAAAACCCCCATACGCGACGATTAAAATGTTTTTACTGCTTATCAGTGATTGATGGCTCTAGAATTATTGCTCTCACTCCGACATTTGCGGCGATATGTAACATGTGCAGCACAATAGGCGCAATCGTCGTTTTCGCACGTAGGCGCACCCGACGCATATCTACGTGTGTATGTGGGGGGCGGGGGACTTAAAAAAAAATTTATTTTTTATTTTTTTTATGCTTTATTTATTTTTTTATGATTCTTTATGGGCTCCACTGTCTGCTCGTCACAGACGAGTGGATTTTCGAGCCCTGGTCATGTGTACTCTTCCTTAAATCTTAGGCCCTGTTCACACCTTTACGTTTTGTCGCGCGTTCAAGGCTCTATGAACGCTCTACAAAACGTACAAACATGAAAATCCCATTGTTTTCTATGGGTATGGTTCACACCTTTCCGTATTTCCGCCCGTCTGAAACGCCCTACAAAACGGCCTACGCTCAAACAAGTACATGTACTTCTTTGGGCCGTTTTTGTTGGGCGTTTCAATTGGGATACAGCCAAGTAGCCCTCGGAAACGCGCGTCTGTCGCGTGGTTTTTTTACCCCGAATCGCGGTTAAAAAAACGCACGACAGACGGGCATATTCAATACGCCTAGGTGTGAACCCAGCCTTAGTGTAATGTATGTACTTCTTCCAGACCTGTGTAGTACTTCAGTGTGAATCCTTGCCTCTGTGCAGGAGCTTCCTGTATTAAGACCGTTTGTCTTTGTTGTAATGATGTCATTGCAGTTCATTACATCAATAATGAAAACATGTGAAAGGGAACCCAGAGCTCTAAAAATGAGAATATAAAAAATCCATAAACAATATTTCATGTTTGCACAATTCCCCCCATTCCATTTAATTGTGCGCTCACTGGACACCATTTACAAGGAGAACATTTCAAAAATGACCTAACCTTGGGAAGCTGGAGTCACAAGCTGGGTCACAAGGAGCTTTGCAGCCAATCCCCCTCTGTGTTCTCTAGATCAGAGATAAGTCACAGCAACCATTCATAGTGACAAGTTAAAAGAAAAATCTCATCCCAAATTTCAACCAAGGTCCACTTTGTGCAGACACATTCTATGGAGGTGAACTGCATTTTCACATGTTTGTGGTAGACAACAATGAAAGTGAACCAGGGTGAGTTCATCTCTGAGATCGTTTTGCTATTTTTTTTTCTAAGCTGAAAGCTCACCTTCAGCCTTGTACAGCTGTAAAGGGTCCTCTCCTGGACTGAAATAGCTTATTCCGATTTTACTGCCCACTGTGAGCTTCTCACAGTATGCATCAGAAGCTGCAGGATGTCAGAGCCTGTTTCATTTCCTGAATGGAGGACATCCACCATCATCATCTATACCTCCCCAGCCTGACTGTCCCTGGCCTGTCCTTTTCACTCATTCGATTTCACATCTTTCAACCATGGAGGCTCGGCATCATGCAGGCATAACCTAGGGCAGTCTGCATGTAAATTCAAACTCTCGTCAAAGAATTCTATTTGCATAACACCTCCCAAGAGACAGCCTACTACTTGCATCAGAACTGAGGGTTCTTAAGAGCAGTACAGAGGCAGGGTGATGCAAAGTTTTCAGAAAATTATGAGAAGCACAGAGGCCCAGTGATGACATCACAGGGTGTAAAATGAGGTATGTAATAAAAATTAAACAGATTTAATGAACACGATGATGGGGAACCAAATAGGGCAAAATATAAACAGATTCAACTTCAGCTTTAAATAAATAGTTAAAAATAAACGGTTTTGTTTCATGACCCCAGCAATCCAGTCACCAACAATTTTAATAAACAGTGAGTACAATATATTATAACATCTTCCACATGTTTAGCAAGTCATTTAAGGAGACGTAAAGAAAAATGATGTATTATACAGTAGGTGCATGCAATTTCCAGGGAATGTCTGTAAAACTATTTTAACAGCCATTCATTACTAACATGTTTGAAGAAGAATAAAAACTACTGATAAAAGTAATGGTTTCAAACTGTCTACCCGTCCATGGACCACTGTTCACATGGCAACTGTCACAGCAAAGCAGTGAGCAAATCATTGCTAAATGGAATTGATAAACATTTTGCAAGTTTTTCACCCCACGCAGCATTCATTGTGATAAAAATGAAACATTACATTTCACCTCTTAAGTGCTTAGTTTAGGGATGCACCGATACTTGGCATTTTCATGAGAACTACCAGGGTTGCAGCGGTTGCAGCTGGGACCTGGCTCTGGCACTCCACCACTCTCCTGAAATCATTAGTCTGTATGGTTTTATTGTCGCATGACAATAAACAAAATGTATCAGTACTTGTAAGTACTTTGGCAAGTATCAGTACTTGTACCCGCAACACTGGTATCGATGCATCCCTTTATATATATATATATATATTTATAAAAACAAAATCATACATTAAAACAGATGTACAAATCCCAGGAGCTCCGTATGCTCCTTACAAATCACAGCTGCCTCCTAACTTTTGAATTTTTCACTAGTCTAGTCTTGGAGCTCGAAGAGTATCGGTACATGTACTTGTACCGAGTACTGTACTTAAAGCCTTTCATGCCAAGGACAATGCAATGATCACCTCTATACAGCAAAACATGTATAGAAACTGAAGCTGGCCATAGACGGCTCGATTTTCTCGTTTGGCGGGGTTCCGGCACTGGTTGGAATGCACTGGGTCGCATAGTGGAATCCTCCGTGCGCTCTGGGTCAGGAGGGGACATGGCAGTGCCATTCAAGTCAATGGCACTGCAGACACGCCACTACTCATAGTGCGATCACCTGCAGCATGGTACAGCAATGCCCGCGAGACCATGCCGTGCCTGGAGATGGTGTGAACCGGTCCTCAGTGTGTACCCAACTTGAGATAAAATACAATTGCTTTTTAATGTTCCCCTAGAAAAAATCAAGCATTTAATCCTTCCATGGTGGGGATTTCTGCTTCACCCTTCAAAAACACAGTAGAAACATTCAAAGTATATGCACTGTACAGCTGCATTTTGAAAACATGTTTGATATTCGGGGTGATTGGGAGGAACAGTCAACTGCTGTCCTCTGCGTAGACAACTTGATTATCTGTAGACTTGATTTAGGGCTTGTTCACACCATCTCAGTATGGTATGCACAAAGTGGATTTATTTAATTTGTAGCTACTGAGGATTATATTTACATAAAAAAATTTGTCTGGAGTTCAGCTTTAAAGGTGAGGCTCTGGACGCCAGAGCGAATGGGATCAAGCATGGTTTTTACAAGAATAGAAATCTTTATACAACTTCAATTTCCTTTATATATCTGTATTGACAGATCATTTTGACTTGCAGCCTTCAGTATAGGAAACACCTGCATATGCAATTTTTATTATATACTTGGATTTCTTTTGGAAAGGGTCCATCAAATCTGTTACCTTGTGAAAGTAGCAGTGACTTTATCACTGAACTGTACATATCCTGTGTAGAGAGCAGAGATGTTGTGGGGACCCAGCAGGTCCACCCACTATAGAAAATCTGCAGAAAGCTGCAGAAGGGGGGCGGATACAAGACCAGTCACCCTGCACATGGAGAGAGAACAGCAGTGACTGGTCTTGATTACAGGAAGCTCCTGCACAAAGCAAACTAAAGATTCAAGTTAGAATATGCATGCCTATTGTATTCAGACAATATTTTCTTTATCATGTTTAATGTAATGTGCAGTCTCAGGCTATGGATAAGTAAGGGCAAAAGCTCAACAAAGTCATGATTTACATTAAAAAAATGTCAGATCCTAGTACTTTTATATTAGGTTTCTTACTGTGGGTAAATTTTGTTTGTTTTTGCATTATTTCCATCATTGTATGCTTTCTTTTATTGGCTCAGTCTTATGAAAGTTATACTTAAAGCAGAACTCTGGGCAAATAAAATCTTAACTCTTGCAGTGGGGCTACCCTACCCTTCAAGTGCTCATTTTGTCTAGGGAGCTAAAATAACAAAGCTAAATTCACCAGATCCTCCAAGCCAGACGCCTGTGAAAGCATACCCTCCTGCTCGGCTGTAAAAGCATTTCCTCTGCTGCAACAATGGCATGTCCCTCGGTACTTTGATATTTTATCTCCCTAGACAAAACAAGCACTTAACCCTTGCAGTGTGGGGGTAGCCCCACTGCAAGGGTTAAGCTTTGATTTGCATGGAGTTTCAATTTAAATGCCAACACACTACCATAGCAAAAATGTCTGCAGATTGATTGGTAGCTAACAGCCCCAGCCAAATCTTTTGTACAAGCAGGGGTGGCCCCTTGGCAGCGTGCATACTGCATCTTTGCCAGCGTTACAGGCACTGGTCCTCTAGATAGGCACGTAAATGTGTTTTTGTAATTGTAAAAGCTGCAGTGTACTGAGGCAAGCGGCATCCCTCTGTTACCATGGCGATACTGCGGCTGCTAAGCTGGGCAGCTGACAGATTTTAGTATGGAAGGAACAAAACGCCTCGACCCATCATTCTCCTTGCAAGAAATTCAAGCCTTGAAGACACCCTTTCCTCCCCCCAATAATTACAGACTATCCAGAGCAGCTGGGGATAGGAGGAGGGAGCCGTCTATTGTCTGAACGGAGTCTGATGTGAAATACATCTATCTGCTATGGCAGCCTTAATGTGTCATTAGACACTCATAAGGGAAGCAGATATGACAATTTATTTTGGATTGGGATAAGCAATGCAATACTCAGGAAGGAGGGAGCAGACATAAAATGAGTGATGGGCCAATGAGGTCATATCCTGACTGGGGAATATAGGGAAACGTGACCTTGCTTTCTACAAAGAACAAAGAGCTTCCATTTCCAGCAGAGATAGAAATAAGCTATAGCCCTATAAGAACATGATACCCCAAAAAAATTTACATCTCTTTTATAGCTGGCAACAAAAGGAGCACCTTTAGATCTTCCTATCCTGGTCATACACCACCCAGATTTTGTTATCATTAACAGTGTTTCAAAAATTAAGGTAATTACTGCAACAATAACTCAAAATATGCAATCACTGAATACACAAATTTTTCCCTTTGACAGAAATCTGCAAGTTAAGCAATTTTGGCATAGGCCATCATCGACATGTGTGTATTGGGTGTTAGGAAAAGTGGTATGCTGGATCTGGTTCACCGGCGCTCCCAATCACAGACTACCATACAACGTGCAGATGAGGTGGAGTGATCTCCCCTCTGGTGTAACCCACAGGGGCCTTACACTTTTCGTTGCTAGAGAGCGGGTGGTTGATTTAGGGTGCCGAGAGTGC
>NW_017306355.1:1515427-1523299 GCF_000935625.1 Nanorana parkeri | reverse complement strand
TGAAGGCAAATTTGTGTGTGTGCGCTGGTGGTGCAAGTTATTGAGGGGGGGTTGTGATGCACGGTACCTCTGGCTTTGTCCAGCATTCCTTCCAAGCTCACTGATGTCACTGCTTGCCAGGAGTTGAGCAGGATGCCAGCCAGAGTGTCCCTCTCAGCTCCTAGTAATCAGCGATGTCAATGAATGGAGTGCGACGCTGGACAGAGTATCACTGGTTGCAAAGAGCCACGTGACCAAAATGAGATGGCGCCCTTCGTCAGGCTGCCTCATTATAGGGACACCCCTGGGTGCCACATACATATATAAAGATCTGCTGTTATGCTACCCCACTGTACACAAAACTAAAGAAAATGTCTGGGTTGACTTTAGCTTTTTCCAGCTTCCACGGTAGGGAAGTGGTTTGTACAAAGCAAAGATGATGAGAAAAGGGAGGAGATGGAGAGGTATGCAACTCCATTATTAATCAATACCAGGAGTATACTCATCATATATGCTGTAATGAATGTTGACAAATGATAAGAGGCTAGAATTACAATAACCCTATACAGGAAAGTACCATATACCACTTGACAGCTCATACCACTTGACAGCTGGCCATATTGTATATGTGGTATAAACTGAAACTAGCTTTTACCAAACTTGGATGATGGGTGTTGTAAATTTTATTTATAAACAAAAAAGGTATACCAATACCACAGGGATCTTAAAGTGTACCATCAAAGGTATAATTTTGCTTATCTGTTGCGCAGTTCAAGTGGAATGAGCATCATTCTTTTCTCCTATGTGATGCCACTCATTGACTCTCTTAAAAGCATACCCCTTCTTTGTAGTTCTAATTCATGTTGTCTGGGAATTTTATTCGAGGTCAAGTCACACAGTTATCAGTAAGGGAAGTGCTTACATCCATACAATCCTGTCACTGTCACAAAAAAAAGGAGGAGGAGGTGGCAGGAAATCTGCACTTCACAAGCTAGCAGAATCTGGTAGCAGACAGAGGGGAAGCAATGCTTTAAGGGAAATGAAAGGATACTTGGCAACAAGAAGTGAACACACAGCTGGGAACTGGCAGCTAGTACTAAATGTTCATGCGCTGTATGTGATTTCAGGGAAGATGGATATCGTACAGTGGCAGGATTAAAGCCATTTAAATCTGCTATGCCCGTCCTTACAGCACAGGGGGCAAATAGGGTACAGCAGGTTATTATAACTGCCTTTTGTAAACACCATCTTTTTCTGCTGTGTTTCTCATAACCAATAACCACAGATAAATGTATGATAACCAAGAACCTGCAAGCATGGATGTCTCCGAACAGTCCTTCATAGCACTGCCTTGTCTTAAGGCTGCCATGGGGATTACTTCAAAAAGCACTGCATATACTGGTGGTGAGGGCAGATGACACTCTCCAGACCTGACAGCACACAACAGACATGGGAGCTGTTCCAGGATGATAGTTCTTCATTATAATCTGCCCAGACATTGACCCTGTCCTCCTCTATATGATGTGGTTATGGTTGTAAACACTGTAGTAGTGTGGACAGGCCTGGCTGTGAGTAATGAAAAAGCCACCTTTTCTAGTAACAATCAGTTTGCCATGCAATTACCACAAAATAGCAACCTAAAGCTGGCCATACACTATTAGAATTCTCTGCATATCGGCAGAATTACTTAGTGGGTAGCCCTGCAGCCTTAACAAAAGTCGATTGAGTAAGGAGCCGGGCTGAAAATATTTGACTGAACAGTCACTGTAGCCAATCAGCTGCATTTTTCGTTCATGTATTCTGACAGCTCACAGAATACAATAGACACAGTGGAAGAGTCCTCCATCCATGCTAAACAGCGTGGATGGACGAGTCTGTTACATTTTCTTTTAGGTCGCAGGCTGAACAGAAAAAAAAAAAAATTCTATTACCGTATGGCCAACTTTACACTATCATATGCAAATTAAGAATTGTTCAAGGTTCACTTTAAAGCATTCTAAGTGTTTAATTAAACAAGCCTGACACTTGATAAAAAGGCATGTTGAAGCTACACTCCTAATAAAATGTATAAATCAGCACTGAGTGAGGTGAAAGGCACCATATTGTGACCTGTTTGACAACCTTTGTTGTTACTGCCAAGAACATAAGCACTGCAAGCTTGGATATTTACATGATTGTGTTTTGCATGGGCTGGACTCTTATAGGCTATAAACTAACTATGGATGAATTTGGGAGAAAGATGGTGCCATCTTTCTGGTAGTCAGGCGATCAAGGTAAAGTTAGAGCAATGTTGTGCTCTCCTTTAGAAGGAATCAATATCAGTAAGTGTTACACCAAGGGTCTGTTCACACTAGCCCATCCGCTACTGCATTTTAACGTATGGGCTACTGCGTTGTGGGAGCGGTCACTGTTTACATTTTTTTTTACTGTGAGGAGTGTACAATGTGTACACTCCATTCAGGTCCCTGCACAGTAGCGCACTGCCTTGCAGCAACCTGCTGTGACATCCAGTGTGCTGCAAATAAATGAAGCATGTTTACATTTTTCTGTACCACCCATCACACTTGCATTGTGGGGCGAACAGGGCATATAGAAAACAATTGTTTTTTATGCATGGTAGCACCTGAACAATGCAGGTCACCGCTATGTGTGTGACCGAGCCCTTACACATTGCTTAGCATGCATTAACTCAACATGATCCACTGTAAAGCTGGCCATACACATGGCAACCTATAGGCAACTTCAACCACTTAGGAACAACCAGGAATCGAACATACAATTGAAAGCTCGAAAGCCTGAAAACAAGCAATCTTCCACCCATGAAACTGATCATCTTAATCTGATCGTTCAAGCTGGGCTACAAATCGACAGCTTGAATACAGGAAACTGAAAAGAAAATCTGATCAAAACCAGAAAAAAAAAATACAACAATTTCACTGAAATTGATCCAATTTTCCTGCAGCTTTGATCAAGGCAAATATGATCCCATCTCCTTGCGGTCAATAAAAACCGCTAACTTCCGTGTTGTTTGCTCAGAATTTCAGCTCGAAAGTGGTTGTAATTGTCTGACAGTTGCCATGTGTATGGCCAGCTTAAGGACTTGTTTACAGCATATACAGCGCGTTCCAGCGCGGTTAGCTGGTGGAACACACTGTGTCGCATAGTAAACTCCCCCCTGCGTTCTGAGTCGGGAGGGAGCGTGGCGGTGCATTTAAATCAATAGCACCGCAGTCACGCCGCCCCCTCCCCCCCCGCAGTGCGATCGGCCGCACCAGAACACATCCACAACAATGCCTGCGTTCTGGTCCAGGTCGATCAGAAAAAACAGTTCATGCAGCATTTTTTCCGATCGCACTGGACCGCAACGCAGGCACTGATGTGCCACGCATTCTGGTGTGGCCGATCGCACTGCAGGCGGGGTGTGTGGCTGCGGTGCCATTGACTTCAAAGCCAGGATGCCATACTTGCTGCATAATTTGTAAAGCTTGCTTAATCTGATGTTTTGCAGTCTGGCATTTACAAGCTACATTTGATGAATGGCTGCTTGTGTAGGTTGGGTAAAATCTTTAAAAAGTGAATAAAACTATTTTACATTTTACTTACATTCCTCGCAATGGGTACGTTTTTCAAATGTAGTCTAGTATCTGAAACTCTCCGAAAATAGGTCTTTGCTCATTCCTACCTGTATTTCGTATGATTGACAGCTCTGCTAATGTTTGAGCAGGGCAGAAACCTCTCCAACTGCATCCATGGAGCTGCTTTTTTCCCCCAAGCTTACAACTTTTTGGCTGCTTACAGTTAGATGAGGTGTGGCCAGACAGGACATAAAAATCAAACTTTAAAAACACAATTTGCCTGACATAAAACAAAATGAAAACATAACATACTGTACCAAGAACCTATCAACAAGCAGAAAACAAGCCCTCATGCAAGTGGGCTACTATATAAAATGGATAACTAAAGAAAGCTACACTTAATTACACAAAGAAAACCTTAATATTAAACATTCTTTCTCCCAATGATTTATTTTCTGACGGGGGGCAAGCATTTATACAGTAGAAGAAAAAAAAAAAGAGCTTGGCTATATTTGTCACAAAGAATCTGCTTGAGTGCTTTATAGACAAGTGTTAATATAGGGAATAATTATTCTATGGAGGTGGGTTATATTGTTGCCTTATACAGGGGAAAAAAATTGCTGCCACCGTTTCATTCCTTTACCTTGCATGTGATCCTGGCTGTGACAACCCACACTGGCACTTCATCACTACAGAGAAATTCTGCATTGCCAGCACTCCTATTATCACCAGTGCGCTTGGCACAAACATTGATAAATCGGACCGACTGTCAGCATCAAACGCTGCCAAAGAAAAGGTGGGAGGCTTACTCAGCTCTCCCTATACATTCATGGATGGCATAAAAGCTACATTAAAAAATACGAACACAGAAAATGAATAACATTTGTGAAGTGTACCTATAGCTGACTGAAGCCTATCTATGGACTTCATTGTTACAAGCTATTGAGAGCTGCAGAAAATACAATTGTCAGTCAAGCATTTAGGGCTGTGCGTAATGAATCAGTACAGTGGCATATGCTGCCCCCCTGTCATTAGCCATACATGCAATTACCACATACAAAGAACCAGCAGAGGGTGGATACATTCTTAACATCTGAGCCGTTCTAATGGATAGATACCAACATGTCTCATTTCTCTCATCTTTATTCCAAAGAGTGATTAATTTATGGGAGAGGTCAGGGGCCAAAAATACTTCTTAAAAACCTTTAATCCCCCCATACAAGTGACTGATAGTCATTATGCTGTTTGTAGATTTTAGAAATGTAAAAAAAGAAAAGAACAGTAGAGGCTTCTTAGGCTGTATTCACACGGGCCATTTATCCGTGTTCTGCATGTAATTGTACATGGTACGATACATGCGTTTCGGTCTAGATGATTATCCCTGGATGCAGAATAATTGCACATATATCCTGAGTCCAGGAATAGTCATCTATCCCGATCGGCATGGAATTGTACCATGTATGAGTTCATGGGAACTGCCGCTGACGGATGCAGCCGCTGTCACCTTGTCATTAACTTAAATGGGTGCAGCGGTCACTTGAGAACAAGCACACGTGGGATTCCTGCTCCAAGAATCCGTAGGGTCTTGTGATAGGAATCCCAGAACGCCAAAATAAATGCAGCCTTAAAATGCACTAAACGCAGAAGTTAAAATTTGTAAAGTAGCCACCACTCCAAACTCGCTCACGTGATGGATTACAATCTCACATTTAGTTTACCAATTGTATCGAGATTGTAGTCCATCACAGGAGTGAGCTTGGATTGGTGGCTACTTTACAACACAGGGCCAATGGGGAACAAAAGTTGCCACCCTCCAGAAGGAAGAACAGTCAGCACCAATTCAGAGATGGTTTGAGGATTTACTGCTGAGTGACACACAAATAAGCTATTTTTTTTGTTAATAGTTACGGTACATGAATGCATTTCTAGGAATTAACTCCTGAGTTTAGTTTCACTTTAAAATAGAAGGCATCTGGTGGGTAGTTTCACCTGTATCAGGATTGTTGCACATTGCAATTAAAGTGATACTTGCCGATACCTTTTGTTTCTAGAGCCTCTACTATGCTTCAAGCTGGTTTAGTAAAGGGATTGTTGGTTCCTTTTAGCCCATCTAACCATGGCCTGCATTAAAAAAGAACATTTAAAAAATAAAAATTAAATTACTGTTAAGAAATAATGCCTTGTGAGAGGCGACCAGTTCACATCTGAGACATGGTACACATCTGATAATCATGGTATTCTTTAAGTGGATGTGTTGATTACTTTTTATGTATGCATTGTACTGACAAGCTATACAATGAACAAGCGCTTGCTAATTAACATGACTTCCACTAGGAAACACTGACTAGATAGGTCTCTATGGGAATACAATGTAATAGCTTTTCAGAGGATACCTTTGTGAAGAACAAATCTCATGTGCTTATGTGTACATTGCTTCAAAAGGTCGGATTTAAGATTTACCATATATGTGTGAGAACTAACTTTTCATACTACTTTCTTTTCATTTTAGAAGCTGGGGTCTAACATTTGCTCTGTATATAAAACACAGATTTGCCCGTTATCTAATTATTTACATCAATCGTCTATGAGGAGCTGCACTGTGCTTTCCCCCTGTATCCACGTGTGCTGCAGATTCATCAATCATCCACAAAACATTCATACCCTGCACTATTAAAGTAATATTAAACTCTCAATTATTTTTTAATAATGAATTCAGATAAAACAAATATACATTGGCCAGCAAAGTATTTCTTTCTATTTTTGCCCAAATACAGAAGATATGTTTCTGAACAGCTAGCTCCAACTCTCTCAGCTCCACTTCCCTGCACTTCCAGTCTAGTACAAGATCACAAGTGACAGAAGTCTCCAGCAGCTCTCCATCTACTAGCTTGGAGAAGGGAGCAGGGAGGAACGAGGGGAGAGAAGTGAGAGGAGTGCTTTACCATTAAGTGTGCTAGTAAGCACACTTAATGGTTGCTCCATAGGACCCAGCAAAGGGAAAGAAGCAACCCTAAAACAGGATATCAGGGCCAGTGCTCAGGGAACCAACTGATTCTGCAAGAAATTAAAAAAACCATCAAGGACCATCATCCATTGTAAGTGATTCAATCAGCATTTGAAATAGCTTAGAAACATTTTGACTTTAATATAACTAATATGTCATCTTTACCATCCAGAAGGGCAAATCTGCCTGGACTCCTATACATAAGAGGTACCTATTTTCTCTTTTTAACCCCCTTTTCGAAGTACCAAGTGATAATTTGATAGACCAACCTACACAACTGGTGGAATAGATAGCACTTTGGCAAGATTGGGCTCCTGGGATAAGTTTTTATCAAGGTCAATGACTGCATGGCATGTGCAACTACTGTACATTTGTCACTGTGGTGAGGGACATCACTGTAGGGTGGGTGTGAAACTGAGCTTGGAGAAAACTTCATAATGGGTGTTAAAAAGAAATTAAACATAGGAAGCGTTTGGTTTTTAAACTTTACAAGTATGTATGTGCATCATTTTTATTTTCCAGACGAAAATTAATTCAACTCAACATACTCTGTCCTAATGAGGCAGATAAACAGAAAAATGTAAAACTTTTGTGCATCTAGAAGTAATGAAAAGCCAGAAAGCAGCTGCATGCATGGGAAACTTTTTATAAATGTATCCTCATCACTAGGGATGCACCGAGATTTCGGCTGCTTAAACAGATCGGCCGAAAATGGTACTTTGGGCAAAATGCAGAAAGTACCATCTTTCGGCTGAAACTGCGGTGCTTCCGTGATGCATTCCGTGATTTCTCTCCTCCCCGCTGGGCGCTGCTCTGTGCACACAGAGCAGCGTCCAGCGAGGAGGAGAGAAACTGTCAGGAGGCCAAGCGGGGCGGGGAGGTGAGCGCTGTCTTCAGCTATGTCAAAAGAGTCCGAGCTCTCATCCCGCACCGCCCGCTCGGCCTCCTGTGACAGATCAGGGTGGAAAGTGATGTGGGGAAGGAGACAGCTGTCAAAGCAAACAGAGGCGGCTCAGTGATGGCGAGTCAGGATGGAGCGCGGTTACAAGCAGTCAGCGATCAGTCACTTCTACATCACTTCCTGCTCATTCATGATTGTGGACATGGTAAACATACTATCTTCAGGTTATGAATCGATAGGAGCACTCAGTATAGAGGATTCCTGTTCATTCATAACGGAATCTGCAGAAAAATAGATTGAGGACTCTGCTCTCAAATTTATTTTTTTTCTATTTCAAAAGGCAAATATCAGGGGTCTGTTTAGACCCCTGATATTTCCCAGAGCCCCCGACAGTAAAAAAAAATTTAAAAAAT
>NW_017306355.1:1510711-1515406 GCF_000935625.1 Nanorana parkeri | reverse complement strand
CAATTTCGGTGCACCACTAATCACCCAAACTTTCTATTTATATGCCAACTTTTATTTCCTCAACCTACTTTTCCCATTATGATTCTAAAGCTGTTACATCATCAGCACCATGGCCTAGTGGTTTGCACATTGCAGCGCTATGGCCAAGGGATAATATGGGGTTTATGTCTCCTTACTGTAATTTTGTGGGTCTACCAACCACTATAATAGATTCCCACCTTATAAAGTGATGCAAAAAAGACAGAACTGTACAAAAAAAATGTGTACAACCATCATCACATTTCAGTTTATTATAGTCAGAACATTGCAAAGTGGTAGGAGTATTGGGTGTTTTGAGTGATTGTTGTACATCATTGCTGCACTTTGCACTAACTTAATCTAGAAAATCAATGTTTGCACATTTTACTGATCTCTGTCTAAGCAGATACATTATCATATGTGTCAATATACAGTATCCTTGAATTCAAGCATCCTTTGGTAAACAAGTAAAAAAAAAAAAGGTAAAGTTGAAACTTCCCAATAAAGTCAAACCAATATAAAAATACTTTTATTTAAAAAAAACAATAATATTTTTCCTTTCTTGTCTTAGAGGAGTTTCCATGAATTTAAATTGAAATAAAAAGGGTCAAATTCTATGTGAATATACAAGGAGTTAACAGGGTAACCTCTGAATGTCCTCTGCTGTGCCAGCTGATGTAAGCCATTAGCCATTACAGCACTGATTGTGTTTTCCAGAGCTAAAGCAACATCATATGTTATTTATTAACAAATATTAGGGAAAGCATTCACCATTTGTTCTACTTCTACAGTCAGATACCTTTGCTGCTCTGTGACCTACTTAAGCCGTCCTTGTTTTCAAGGTATTTACTGAACTTCAGGCAGCTTGCCTGACAAAATAGCTGTCATTCTATTCAGCCAGTCATGTAATACAGCCACACCACCACAGTAAAGATATAACGATTGGTCACAAACCAACCCCCAGGCTGCTGACTGGATATTGATAAGTGCATCAGCACACGGAAAAAAAAAAAAAAAACATCACTATGCTCTCTCCTCCGGTCTGCAAGCTCACAGCCATTAACAGCACTGTGCAATAAAGTCTTAGCCGGACTACTATTTGCGTATATGTGATTGGTAATAATGAAGTCAGAAAGAGAGGGCGGTACACAGTACACACTTCACAAGTACACTACATCACTGCTACTGACCCACTATGGAGCTCTGTGCCCTTATTCTGCAGGGGATTATACAGAACCCAGACAAAGGGTACATTGTACCAACTTTAACATCAGTCCTTATAACCTGAGGAGTTCATTGATAGCTTTCATTTGCTGAAGCTGAACTACAAGCAAATATTAAAGCTAAAAATGAATGCAGCTTTGTAATTATTACATCCATCATTTTGTTTTTTTAAATGCAAGCATTGCAAGAAACCTGATTTGACTTGATATCAGCCTCTTGCAGTTCCTGTACAGCAGAGCTCAGACTGGCTTCTTGTGCTGCTTCCCCCTCTCCCAGTTAGGGGTGTTACAGTAGAAGTGAAAATGCAGCAGAAAAAGAGCAGGTCGCCTCCCCTGCAAGACATGGTTGTGTTATGTGGTCAAGTTGTGTAAGGCTTAGAATTAGATGGGACAAAAGCATCTCTTATATGTGTATTTTTCGGTGTAGTTGGCCGTTTATTTAAATTCCGCTTTAAATGAATTTTTAAAGAAGAGCTCTGGGTGAAAATGTTATTAACCCTTGCAGTGGCCTACCCTGTATTGGGAGGGTTAAGTGCTGATTTTTGCCTAGGGTCAAAAAACAAAACAAAATCTAAGTTATTCTCACCCCATCTTCCAAACTGTCCAGCTGTGACAGCGCTCCCTTTTGCCTGTCTCCACCTTTGCAGCAGCGATAGTATGTCCCTCAGCATCCATATGCCCTATACATTGTGTATAGAACGTGATGACTCATGGATTTACACCACTGCAGCAGAGGGGGAGGCCCCAGGGACCGGTCTAAGAGCCGACTCAGAGAACCAGAGTTCTGCTTTAAATGCACCTAGTGTAACTACCTGATTTTTTTTCTTGATACTTACCTCCTGAATAGCAAACTCAGACTGGAAGAGGGAGGTCCAAAACTAGCAGCAGGTTCTGCTGCAATGCAGATGTTCAGAAAAGTAATATGATGACAGGAAGAGGGCCGCATCAGTGTGTTTTTGTTTCCTCATTGGCAAATCAGCAACCTGGTGTACTACTGATCAAGCTATGTTGCCGTAGGGAGACTGAGGACCTGGCTATGTTGCACCTATCCCAAAAATGGAACTGCAACATTTCTAGTAGGTAAAACAGTGTGCACATGCATCTCAACTGTTTAGCTGCTTGTCTGAAGTTCAGCATAAAGAACTCAAGCATGTTGGGATCACAGTGCAATAAGCCGCCTTCCTTTTGAAGAGTAATGGGGGTCACCTCGGAGAAGCCATTAAAAACTTACATACATGGAAACCAGACAAACATACATGGAAACAAGACAAGTATAATATAGTAAACTTCTTTTTATGGGTAACTGTTTCATCAGCTCCTGAAGGTCCTCAAAAGGTTTGTCTATCAAAGCAGGAACACAGGAAACCATCTTTAAAGTGATTTTAAACCTAAAATTGAGGTATCTAAAGCTCAGGGAAGGACATAGTTGTTAGCATCTTCTGCATTGTATTTACATCTGTCCCTCCTTTTCTCATTGTCCTCTGACCACTGGTCCAGACTTCTTTTGTAAAGATGGTTCCCTGACAAGGTCCTACAGAGCCCCACTGGAGCCACCCTTTTGTGCGCACTTCGGGGACTACTGGTTGATGTCTGTACAGGAATCTTAGGTGTAATAGACTCACATTCCCCTGCTTGAAAGCAGCTTGCGTGGCCACGCATGCACAGTGGCACTTTGACTTATGGGTTGTGTAGTCCTGAGAAAGAGGGGGATTGTGAATGTAGATGAGACAGTTCAGGAAAGTGTCGCATAGGGACCTAGAGGCTGTGTCTGTAATAGCTTTAAAGATAAAGTGTATCTGGGCTTTTTGGGGAATTTTCAGGAATAAATTTATGTAGTTGTATTACATTTCTAAATTTAAAAAAAATAATGAGCCTTTAGTACTATTTTAACTACCTGCTCCTAGACAATGTCAACCTTGAATATTACTTCCACCTAATCAGTGAATTCCTGCCAAAGTAGGAGTGCAATATTATCCATCAACCGGTTGCACAGTTTTTATCCCCTGAATTGCACCAACCTTACATATCTTGTCACAGGTAAATACCCAAAAATAAAACTAGAAATGGAAAGTATACCATGATTACCAGCAGCTATGCATTGCTGTGTAACACACACTTTCCAACTTCCTCTGAACATTTCACCTCTGTGTCCTGTGTCTAATCAACCTTAAGAAGTGTATACATAGTAAGATTCATTTCTATGCACTGCATACCATAACACACTTGGAGATCAAATTCTAATATCAATGTATACACCCCGGCAAAATATTTTACAGGATCATCCAACTGCTCAGCATACCGAATTAGTGAACCTTCCGTCTGGAACGGTCACGTTAGCACGTTGCTCAATTATAGAAATGTTATACAAGCCCCCAGCAATCAGGTAATGGAAAAATGTTACATGTAAATAAGAGCTGGAGACATACTGTACATACATACAGGCCTTGTAGACATTTCACAGTGAGATCAACTATGGGGCTATAAACACACATGGGCAAATCTTATAGATATAGACATAAAGCAATTGTGCATCAGTGGTGGAGGACAAGAGAAATATTTCATGATGCCTTCATAGATGTGCAGATTTGGTCTAAGAGATGAAAGTTTCCACCTCACGCACATAATATCCCAGAAGAAAACAACTGGACCGTAGAGATCATTCCTAAATATCTAACTCACCTTTTCCTATGTATGCCTCCAGGACTCACAAACCTCACATCTTTCACTCTTAAAAGGGGTATTGGCAAAGTAGCTACTAAAGAAACATATTTCAAAGTTTATACTTTGCCGCTAATAGCAGTGCTTTATCTTTCAATCTTTCTGCCAAAGTGACAATGTTGTCACCAACAGAGAAAAGAAAAACTGACATGTTGTAACCATTCCCTGCTCTATCCTAAACTAAAAAAATCTTTAGGCTGGGTTCACACCTAGGTGTTTTTCAGCACTGATGTAAGCGCTGAAAAACGCTCAAGAAGTGAAATCCTATTAATTGCTATGGGCAGGGTTCCCACCTGGGAGTATTTCAGCGTGTTTTGTCGCACTGAAAAACGCCCTACGCGCAAAATAGTCTGAGCTTCTTTGGGGCAGATTTTAGTGTGGAACCCTTTGATTGAGATTTTGTAAACGCGCGTTCCGTGGACAGAAAATTGTGCTAAAAACACGCATATTACGAACGCCCAGGTGTGAACCCAGGCTTAGGCTGGAGATACACTGCAAGGCTTTTTTTCTGCTTTAACCAAAGTGGACTGCTTGTGATTTCTTCTCTTACACAGCACAGGACTGAGCAGAAGTCACTGCAGTAGACATAAACCAGACATGTAATGATTATTTAAAACGTTTACAAACATTATAAATAGCAGGAGATGTTGAGCTGCGCTAACAGGAAGATGGAAATGTTTCTTTGCAGTCTTTCAAAGACTAACAGCAGTAAGAATGAATGATCTGCCCAGTGATT
>NW_017306355.1:1493576-1510689 GCF_000935625.1 Nanorana parkeri | reverse complement strand
GTCTGAATTCTACATATTTACCATTTAAGCCAAGTTCTCTATATGCAAGATTTCAGAGCGCTCGTTAAACCTAGTGGCTGATTTATAAATGTTCCGCCCAGGAATGGTGCTCGCACAACACTAGTGCCCCTAAATGGCACTGAGGAGCATAATATTAGCATATATTATTAGTATGTAGTGCTGGGCGGATATCATGGAACATTTATAAAATCAAACCTCAGTGTTATGGGTCTGATATCCGAAGCCTATTCTGTACAACTGTCTCTCTCCTTGATAGGTGTGTCACCAATCACATCCAAACTTCCAGGGCAAGTCTAAAGGTGCCCATACACTGCACGATTCTCATAGGGAATCGCGGGAAATCCCACGATCGTACGAGAATCGTGCAGTGTATGGAAGGCGTGCGACCGTTTCTACTGTACGGTCGCACGTCTTCCGTCGAACCAGCAGGCTAGAAAACCCGCGGGGAATCGTACGATTCTCGTCGAGTTAGTGGCCTGCTGGTTCGACAACTGCCGAACAAGCCGGTGTGCACACGCGCACACAGCCTGTTTGCAGTCATCGTAAGCCCGCCCCTCATTGCAGTCATCGTAAGCCCGCCCCTCATTGCAGTCATCGCAAGTACAATCTGCCTGTCCAAGATGGGCAGATCATACGTTTTTTTTTTTTAAGTACTTTACAACCCACAAGACAAAAGTCTTGTAAGGGTTGTAAAGTGTATGGCCACCTTAAATCTGACTGGTGGCAATTAGGAACTTCATATTGCTGGCAAATTGGTATATCTATATGTGATATACAGCAACAACCATATAGTAGGTATAAATTGGAATACCTTTACTGCCCTACAAAACATATAAGACAATTAGTTCCCAGATCACCAAGAATGGAACTGGTGCTGTAACCAAATTAAGCTCTTCTGGCACTGGGATCTTGGCAGTGCCATATGATTTTCAAACCAGGGTTGTAAGACCTCTGTGATACCAACACAGAAGGCCAGTATTGTCATGGTGAGCCTCAATGTAGCTTTAATGTGGATAATCATTCTCTGTACCCCAGCACCAAGTACCCAGAATACAAAGCATGGAGAATCCAGTGATGGAACCTAACATATGACACAAAAAACCCTGAGCATTTAGACTGTGTTCTCTGTATACACTGCAGCACTTAAGATTCTTTAAAAACCTTTATAAACATACACAGAGTCACAAGTGGTTCTTACCTCAAAATGGCACGGTAAGCCTTAGTGATTGAACATCAAATGCTATGTCAAAGAGCACATATTGTGAAAGTTAGAATGGTAAAATAACATAATAGTATACATTTATGCAGTTTGCTAAGCTAGATGTTAATGCAGACCAAAGCCTTTGAGAAACCCAAGCTAATTTACATCTACCGGCTGTCCTAAACCTAAGCTGTATAATGCTTTATTTTTTAGCACCTATAGTTGAGCTTCCCTCTTCAGTTTGTTCAGTTAAGATTTGAAAATGAAAAAAAGGCTGATTGGTTCCAATGCACAGCTGATCTAGATTTTGTCTGCTCCAGTTTTGATGAATTCCCTTCAATATATATATGGGTGGTAGGGTAGCTGCATTCTGGAAGAGCCACTGATTGGCTGGCCCCATCTAAATGTCACCCTTTGACATCATGCATACATACATCCAGAGTAGGCCTAGACGTATCAAGTAGTAGGCATCACACAGCCTTTGCTAGTTTAGGTTATAGGACTGCAGAGGGTTGTAAAACAGGTTGCTTTAAATGTATAGACTTAATAACCGAGAATCTATTTACTGTTCCCCTACTCCTCCAGATAATCATGCAAAACTGCTCAGCGGTTGCTGCATAGAAAAATCTGGGGGTTTGTATACAAGTCATTATAATGAGTGGCTGGGGAGCTGAACCTGGCAGGAAAATAAGAACATTTCTTCTACATCAATTTTTGCAGCAGACAAAAGAAGAATGAGGAAAAACAAACAATCACTTGTACAAGTAAACATAAATAATGTCAGAATAATAGACGATTTAAATGAAAACAGACTTCAGAGAAAATGCAGATGTCCAACAGTCAATTAAAAGAGAATGGAGAGCATTAGCACATCTATAAGAGGACACACCATCTATCATCTGTCCAAAGGCCTCCTTCCCTAAACACCTAAAATATCAACGTGGCATCCAATACATGAACTAGAAGAAGAGGAAAGATAGCACTGGATCTATGAAGTTGTTCTATTGGTGTTACTAACCACTAGTAAAAGCAATCTGGTTACCGGGTTGACAGCTTCTACATCCCAGAGGATGTCCACAGTTTCCTCAATTCGTAGTGCAAAAAGAGCAAGTATAAAAATAGAATTGCCAAACCACTGTTTAAAAGTCCAGATACAATTTATTTCTAGTAAATGTCAAAAAGAAGTTACCGAAGAAAAAAGCAGCCAAAATCAGCTGCTGATAAAACTTTGTACATTCCAACAGAATAGAACAAATACTATCAAATCTCTAGTAATATCCAGTCCATACACTCCCATTGCAAGCCCTGATTAAGGGGGTGTCCTGAGGGTCCCGAAACGTGTTTTCTTCTTTCCGACATTAAATTGTATCTGGACTATTAACCAGTGGTTTGGCAGTGATCCGATACATGAAGCCGGCTCCGCTGACAACTAGCAAAACCCTCAAAAGTTAGGCCCCGGCTGCAATGTTTAAGAAACATTCGCTAACTGGCCCCTGGGATTTGTCCAGCACTGCTTTAAATATACAGCATAATGACAGGCTTAGGGCCAATTCACACCAACCGCTGTGCAAAACGCCCGGCACATTGCACTAATTTTTTTAGAACTTAATTGAAATGTCACGATTGACATTCCATTAAGTTCTGCGGTCACAGCGGAATGTGAGGTGCTTACAGGTGAAACTCGATTAGAATATCGTGCAAAGTTCATTTATTTCACTAATGCAACTTAGGGGGTAAAACTAATATATGAGATAGACTCATTACATGCAAAGCAAGATAATGCAAGCCTTGATTTGTCATAATTGTGATGATTATGGCTTACAGCTCATGAAAACCCCAAGAACCCCAAATCCACAACCTCAAAAAAGTAGATTATTACATGCAATCAATAAAACAAGGATTGTACATAGAACAATATCGGACCTCTGAAAAGTACAAGCATGCATATGTACTCAGTACTTGGTTTGGGCCTCTTTTGCAGCAATTACTGCAATTACTTTTCCACGATATTCTAATTATTCGAGTTTCACCTGTATACTGCGTCACATCCCAGTGCGCTGAGAAAAAGTACTGCATGCCGTACTTTTGCAGAGCACACCACCGTAACGCCCATGCGTTGTGGTGGTGTGAACCAAGCCCATCCGTGACGAGGCAAATTGCCTTGGCTGCGCTGGAAAAAACGGCCAGCAGAGCCCCAATGCATATGGTTTGAATGGGCCATTACTGTACGGGATGGTTCCTGATTGCTTATAATGAGTTACTGCATTCTGCTCTTCATCGCAGCCATGACCTTTCTGAATGAGCTTCTGCATTTCTGCAACAATGTTAACTAGTAAGAACTTAACTGTAACAATAGTTTGCAAAGTATAATCTGTCAGTGAATGAAAGGCCATATCACTTACATTTTCTTATTCAGAGAACAAATCTGTTTAGATGTGAAGTGCAACTGAATACAATAGGCAATAAGAAAATATCTTACTTCTACATAAAAATATATTGTTGCAAGCAATCACCTTAATGGTATTAGTCAGATATATTGCAAAGCGCTCCCCTCCTCCCTGCTCCCCACCCTGGGAGATAGATACCGTGTTTCCCTGAAAATAAGACACTGTCTTATATTTTTTTTGCCCAAAAACACACAAAAAAAAAAAAAAAACACACTAGTGTTTATTTACTGACCTTAATGGTATGGTAAGAATGAGAATAATACTGTTGCTCTTTCTTTTCCTACTGGTCAAGATCGGTAATGCTGATCCCTTTCTTTCACTTTCACAGGCGGAGTGCATCTGGTATCACTCCGCCTGTCACAGTAACCGGCGCTATAGAGGAAGTATTGGCTAATGCGTCTCTGCTCCCTCCGCAGCCGTAGCCTTGGCTTTCTACAGCGCCTGCTTCCTTTGCCATCAGGGACAGCTGTACCAGGGGTGCAGCAGTGGGGACATCAGACAGTGGACAGCGGTACACATTACAGTACCATTACATTAAGCAGTGCTTTCAGGGGGACAGCAGTTGGTGAAGTATGGTACTGGAGTGCTCTCTGTCACTGCGCTGGCCAGAGGGAGTCCCCTGTCATCCCTTTAAAGACTGTGACACACTGCAGGCGAAGCGATGCGAAAAAAATCGCAACCTTCCACTTCGCACCGCAGCTTGTCTACACTGTAGTTTGTCCGGGCACAGCGGAGCTCGGGATCGATAGCAGTGGCGGTAACAGAGGGGGCGCACACCCGCACGCATATTACAAGCGATCGAGCGTCTCTACAGACGTCTGAACGCTTGTATGTAAACAGCCATTGCTGGCTGTTTACATTCAAATGGGGGGGGTTGCTCGGAAGACCTCCCGTCCCCAGCAGACGGATCGGCGCTGCTTAAGTGGGGTAAGGAGGCGCAGACTCCTCCCACAAATTCAGGCTAACCTGTTAGCCTTCACACACACACAAGCCTTCACACACACATGCATACATACATACATATATTAGTATATGTATGGGATGTCTGTAATATAAGACCTACACCGAACTAGGTCTTATTTTCGGGGTAGGTCTTATATTACAGACATCCCCGAAGATAGCGCTAGGTCTTATTTTCGGGGGATGTCTTACTTTCGGGGAAACACGGTACCACCAAACTTGGTCTTATTTTCGGGGTAGGTCTTATATTACAGGAATCTTGAAAAATAGTGCTAGGTCTTACTTTCGGGGTAGGTCTTATTTTCGTTGAAACACGGTAGCTACAGGAGACTGATCTGTCCCTTGTGATTTTGTACTGGACAGGAAGTTTAGGGAAGCGGAACTGAGAGAGTTGGCTGTTGAAAAACATGATGACTAAGTGCTTGGGCAAAAATTAAAAGAAACACTTTGCTGGGCAAAGTATGTTTGCTTGATCTGAATTCATTATTGAAAAAAGGTTTAAGAGTTTAATACTACTTTAAACTTTTGACCACTTTATCAAAAAGAGAAAAAAAAAAAAAACAGCTACAACAGGTATAATGCACACACAACTAAAACTCTAAAAACAACACTATAAAAAAGGACAGTATAGTGTAAATAAAGTGAACACATTTGCAGATATTATTGCAGTCTTTACCTTTAAAAAAGGAGAACTATGGGGTTAGGGATTTTCCCCATAGTTCTCCTAAGGGTAACGGGAGGACACAAACCAGTGTCCTCCCGTCACCCAAAGCTCAGTGTACCGCGAGCTACAGCTCGCAGGTATACTGAGACACCGCTGCCGGAACGGATCCCGACAATTATGTCTGGATCCACCCAGCTGCGTGAGTGACAGCTGGCTCTGCCCATCTAGATTATGAGGCTGAGTGGAAAAAAAAAAAAACAGACAAGTGATCAGAATAGGACTTCCAGTTTTTGCTGCAAATATATATTATACACACTATCATGAATGCAGGTGCCAGACTCATTCACCTTACCAACCGCTCAGTGTCTGCATCTCTATTACACCAGTGAGAAAATCAGGCCTCTGATGCAATGAACAGTCAGCTCACAGTATTCAGTCTCCTAAAAGTAAAAACAAAAAGAAATTTTTCCTTTTTCTGTATTCCTCATTTGGCTCAGCCCCCCCCTACAATGCATCCTTTAGGAGTTGCTTTGTTTTGTTCCAAGGATGTTAAGGGGACCCATCAATTGATTTTAATCTAACAGATGGTGTAAAAAGACAACCAATTGTAAAAGGAAATGTACATCCTTCTGTTCTTTCAACTAAAAGCTACCCCACAGCCTAAAGTCAATGGCTAAACAGCTGTTAGGTGATATCAAAAGATGAACGGGAACACGATCAGTGCATTTCAACCTTGCAATCATGTTTCCCTTCAGGATTGAATGATGACACAAAATCAGTCTGATGCCTACATGTTTAAATTAAGCAGTAAGGCCTCATTCTCACCTGCGAATGCTTCCAAACGCATGAGAATTACTCCATGAGACTCATGCGATCTGCTGCAGGCAGAAGGCATTGCACATTACAATGACAGCTGCCAACGCGGGCAGCTGTTCAAGGGCCAGTCGCAAGTATTCACCTGCAGACGATTGCACAAGGATGCAAATAGTCCTCCTAACCTAAAAAAAACAACACCCCACTGCTTCCAAACTCCAGAATGAGAGCTGCAACTACCTTCGGCCTCGTTCACACCAGATACATTGCGTTCCGGCCCGATTCTGGCCAGAACGCACTGCATCGCATTGCTGCCAGCTCACGATGTTATGGGGCAGGAGGGGGCGTGGTAGTCCATTGAAGTGAATGGAACCAAAGCCACGCCCTTCGGCTGCAATGGGATCGGCTGCACGGGATCGCAAGGCACATTATGCCTGCGGTCCGGAGGAACAAAATGCTGCAAGCATTCTTTTGTTTGGACCGAACCAGACCGCAGGCATAAGGTCTCGTTCACACCAGATGCAGTGCATTCTGGCCAGAACGCACTGCCTCGCATTGCAGCCGGCTCAATATGTTGTGGGGCAGGAGGGGCGTGACGGTCCATTAATGTGAATGGCACCGTAGCCACGCCCTCTAGCTGCAATGCGATCGGCTACACGGAAATGCAAGGCACATTATGCCTGCGGTCCAGTCCGAACAAAATAGTGCTTGCAGCATGCAATGCAGTGAGTTCTGGACAGAATCGGGCCGGAACGCACTGCATCTGGTGTGAGCAAGCCCTAATGTGTCTTGCGATCCTGTGCGGCCGATTGCATTGCGGACGGAGGGCGTGGCTACGGTGCCCTTCACTTCAAATGGACCGTCACGCCCCCTCCTACGCCACAACATAGTGAGCCGGCTGCAATGTTATGCAGTGCGTTCCGGCCAGAATCAGACCGGAACGCACTGTATCTGGTGTGAACGAGGCTTTCATGGTTTACATCCTTCAGTCCTGGCTACAAATTGAGCTTCCATAGACTTAAAAGAAAACAAGGATTTCTTTTTTCTTAAATTGCTAGGAAATAAAGTTTTGTTTTTAGCACTACAGACTTTGCATGCATCTTCCGCTAAAAGCACGATGTAGTACATATTATAGATGCCGGGGACTGCAGCACCAGGGACAATGTAACATGTGGAGAGATGAGCGATGTGAAAAAAGATGGTGGCACAGACCAACTGGAAAGTGAGGAACATTATAGGCAGAGCAGAAGAGTAAATTCCCACTTTAAATACTGCCTTTGTTACTGTGCTGAAGCGATCAGGTGGCTGAATGACAGTAACAAACTTATTGCTGCTTTACATTCCAGTACTGCTGATTTTAGTCTCCCACCTTTTTTTCTATTCCTAGTCCTTTACATTATAATCTGTGACCGATTTTGGCTTGGAAATGTCCGAAAATATCTTTATCTTTTTCTCAGTAAATTGCTGCCTGCCACTCTCCCCCTCTAGTGTTTTGTGCTGGTATACAGGTGAAACTCGAATAATTAGAATATCGTGCAAAGTTCCTTTATTTCACTAATGCAACTTAAAAGGTGAAACTAATATATGAGATAGACTCATTACATGCAAAGCAAGATAGTTCAAGCCGTGATTTGTCATAATTGTGATGATTATGGCTTACAGCTCATGAAAACCCCAAATCCACAACCTCAAAAAAGTAGATTATTACATGCAATCAATAAAACAAGGATTGTACATAGAACAATATCGGACCTCTGAAAAGTACAAGCATGCATATGTACTCAGTACTTGGTTTGGGCCCCTTTTTCAGCACTTACTGCAATTACTTGTGCACGATATTCTAATTATTCGAGTTTCACCTGTACTTGAGCAACAGCCATACTCCTCAGACCACTATTGCAGGGAAGAGCAGGTGTGTGTCTGGCCAGGTCTGTTACTGGGTGCTGATTACTGAGAGTAGTACATGCCTATTAGGCCTCATTCACACTACTAACAGGCGGCCCGTACAGATCCGTGCTGCGTGCATGGCCGCATCAGAATTGTAGAAATGTCACCAGCACACCAGTCCTTTAAAGATAGCAAAAGCTTCATTTATTGAAGTTTTTTGTCATATGACAAAACAAGCACTTTCGGGACCGCACAGGGTCCCTTCATCAGGCTTTAGCTATAGCCTGATGAAGGCAGCCTGTGCGGTCCCAAAAGCGCTCGTTTGGTCATATGACAAAAAACTTCAATAAATTAAGCCTTTGCTATCTTAAAAAGGACTGTTGTGCTGGTGACATTTCTACAATTTTGCTGACATTCGCGGCGCCATCCGCAGTCACTTCGAGCACCCCCCACTACAAGGGACATATCGGTAAGGAGTGCGACAAGGATAGTACTTACTCATGGCCGCATCAGGCCGCTCGCGGGAAGGACAGGTGCTGCGTGTGATTGCACGCAGCAGCCTGTTCTTCTCTATGGGAGTACGTGGCCGTACACTCACCCGAACTGCACGTCCGTGTGGGTGTCCATACTCAATACGCAGACAGGATGGTGTACTCCCATAGAGAATAACAGGCTGCTGTGTGTGATTGTGGCTGTCCTTCCCTGGAGCGGCCCGATACGGCCATGCACGCAGCACGGATCTGTATAGGCCGGCTGTTATAGTATAGTGAATGAGGCCAGAGACTGCACATTTATAATTAGACACCTTGTACAGCTGCTGTAACAGGAAAAGAGAACACCATGAAATGTAGGTTGTTAGTACAATGTGTACCTTGCTGCATTTCTATTTGTGTGCCTTCAGTTGGCCTTTATTAAAAAGCAGGCCATTCAAACATGTTTGCAAGTATATATCCGCCACATGGCCTGTGCAAGAAAGGATTGGGGACAAAAAACCCCAAAGAAGGCTACTGCTTTATACTTCTCTCTCCAGCGCTCCCCTGCTGCTCCTACCTCCATGGCACCTGCCACCAAAATACTTGGGTGTCAGCTGGTGTTGGAGCTCAGGGCAAACTGTGACATCACACCCGGTACCATGTAACAGTGCTCCGGAGCACTGCATCATAGGAGAAGGTTACATGCTCCCCTATACCAGATATTCTGCAGTGGTGGCCACACAATTTGCACTAAATAGACAAGGTATCTCCAGCAACATTACATTTGAATGCTATAGATCACTGCACGATAAAGTAGGGCTGTGGAAATTAAAGATTAATTTCTCGATTAATTGTTAAACTTTTTGATCGATTAAAATTATTTTGATCGCTAATGAAAAACACTCACCTCTCCGCCGGCGACGGAGAGTCCGGCGACGTCGATGTCGGCTAACAAAGGGTCAATGTCCGTGATGTCACCGGACTCCTCCCCCTTCGTTAGCCGACGGAGCCAGAGAAATTTTCTGCACGAGCGCCAGCCAAGGCATTGGCCTATACACATACAGCACAGCAATGAAGTAATAAAATGAACTAGGATCACACTAATCCAGCACATTATTATTCTGAGTTGCCCCACTCAAGCGGCGGCCATATTGAGTGGGGCACGTGAGATTAATAACGTGCTGGATTAGTGTGTTCCTAGTTCATTTTATTACTTCATTGCTGTGCTGTATGTGTATAGGCCAATGTAGTTGGATCTGTATAACGTTTATCGAAATTAATCGATTAAAAAAACTTTTGATTAAATCGAACACGAAAATGTTAATCATTACCAGCCCTACTATAAAGTCTTTATAGGGGTCTTACCTGCCTTATAAATAAGCCAGAAAGTGAGATTTTTCCCAGGATGTATCATGGCTGATCTTCAGGATTGGTGAAAAATACAGTACAACGGTTCTATATTTCTACCTACGGTTCAACCTTATTCGTGTGAATGGGGCATTCAGCCCACAGCCCTGTAGTTTGTACTGACTACCCCTTCCATCTGAATGGCCTAATTACATCAGTATGGCAAGACAAAATCAAGAAGCCCCATCTTATTTTTTAAATCTCATTAATTGCTGAACTGAATAATTAAAACGTAATGTCTGTGCACCAACAAGCACCTTACTATACCTGATTTCAGTACAGGTTTTCTTTAAGACAGTGGTGGACAAATTAATATAGAATCCAGGAGCCAGGATTTTCTTTAGAAGTCAAATCCATTGACAACAACTACAGAAAAGCTCAAAAAGGTAGAGGCCAGCTGTAATTTTTAAGAAGCACTGGCTACCCAGCTCCTGAGATTCGTCCAGCCCTGCTTTAATCAATGACCGGTCTAAAGGTTTACAATGCTGTGGCCAAACGGATTCAATTAGTGCCTTACATAGATTTTAGAAGACAAAACTACACTAATAAATGGTCACATAATCGAAACGATTCCACCACAAGTGTTATCTGACCATACATGTGAGCAAAGGACCGCTAGCAATGACTGACAGGAAAAAGGCTAAGCAGGCTGGAAAAGTTCAGAAGATTTTTTTAATCTCATGCATAGTTACATAAACTCATGTTATTAATCAAAGCAATGTGTTGGCAGATCAGCCCCTCGTTGCCCTGATGTGTAGGGCATTAATCAAGCTGTGATGCAAGAGACCACACATGCCTAATGGATATCCCCACACACTGCCTGAAGGAATCCGTTGTAAAAACTTGAAATGGTTAGGCTTTTTTGTCCAGTTACAATATTCAAAGTGCCATCCTTTTTAATCCTAGAAAGATGACCAAATGTCTTCCTGGTCAACAATTTAGTTGCAGAATTCTGCAGGGAGTATCAAAAATGAACTTATAAACATGTTTATAAGCTTAACGTACAATACTGCACCAAAAGCTTCCTAAAGTAAACAAATGAGCCATATGGCGCTAGATTGTACCTGCAGCATTACAACACTCACTCCTGAAGCACTTTGAAGTATCCCCTCTTCAGGGGTATAGAGAGAATAAGGATGTGAACTCCATGTCGCACAAGGCACTGCTTAGGCCTGGTTCACACCTGTACGTTTTGTAGCGCGTTCAACGCTCTACGAACGCTCTACAAAACGCTCAAAACATGAAAATCACATTGTTTTCTATGGGTATGGTTCACACCTTGCCGTATTTCAGCCTGTCTGAACGCGCTACAAAACGGCCTATGCCTGAAAAGGTACATGAGCTTCTTTGCAGCGTTTTTGTTGCGCATTTCCATTGGGATACAGCCAAGTAGCCCTCGGAAACGCGCGTTTGATGCACGTTTTTTACCGCGAATCGCGGTAAAAACGCGTGTCACGGGGGGGCGTGGCCGGGATGTGAGACTGGACGGACGTGCTTAGCTGCAGCTCCTCTCATCCGTTCAGCCATCCTAATCTCCAGCGGTGTTTTTCGGTGGTTTCTTCTGGGGGGGGGTTGGACATGCCTATGCCAACACAATTGCTCACTTCCATAATTGCACAGGATTTTCCAGAGTGTTTCTACAATCTAACACTTTTTTTTCCCTGCCTACTCTACAGTGGTGCTTTTGTTCTAGGAACATTGGGCAAGCGCAGGTGCCTTTATTCATGGGGTCAAATATGGTTATCCAGCATTAGATCGGTTGCTGATGGCAGAAACTTGGAGGTAACCTAATCGCATTCAGCCAACGCCCAGTGCATGGCACAAATATAAAAGTTCACTTTAATCAAAGATTAGATCAGAATTTATTGTAGCTCTCATGCAGCACATTCATAATATCTAATGGACCATTACAAATAAAAAATTCTATGCAGAATTAATAGCAAGTCTCACAGAGCAGGCCACTCCTAAGTATCAGTTGATTTTCCCATTATAATTTTATAACAGTTGTGTGAAAAAATGTCCACACCTAATAAAACACAAGGCCAGGATGGGCTGAACAGACTTCTAGCAGAACAGAAAAAAATAAATAAATACGTTATCATTTCAAGATGTTGGAAAAGGGTTATAGATCAGGCATAGAGATTTTATTTCGCCACAGTAACATCCTTAAGAAAGACATAATAAACACACATATACTTCCAAAAAATATAGCTTACATGTCATGAAAAATAGGGCACCTGATAAGAGACATGCTCTCAATGTTTCAGCACATGCACGGAACCCTGAACAAGTCGTCCCTGAGGCCTTAACAAAGATGAATCCAATTAGCCAGACAGCCAATGCTTGTTTAAAAGAACGTTACTACTCAAGCTCAAATTCATGAGCATTTCTACTAATAGCAGCAACTTAAAAGTGCTTAAGAAGAAAACATTTTTCTTTTTTCCAAATGCATCCTGTATAGAAAAGGTTTAATACATACCAGTCTTTCTGCCAATCTTCGCTCTCTTAAAGAGCTAAGCTTGCTGAAGATTCATCAGAATCCAACAATGCTGTGGTTCCATCTGCCAGCCCCTACGTCACTACTGTAGCCTGTAATGACACAGGGTTCAGCGGAATGAACTGTAGAGCATCAGGCATCTGACATTTCTAGAAGTGTCGGATACTGAAGATTCTTCACCAAGCTTAGTTCTTCAAGAGTGGCATGAACATCAAGTATGAGGGGCATAAAAAAAATAATGCCTGTTGATATAGAATGGATAATTATTCAGAGATGGAAACAATGAACATACAATTAGCCAATACACTCTACTACTTAAAGAGTTACCTTTCCACATAGTCCCCATCACATGTGATACATTTGCACCAACCACACACAGAACTCAAGGAGAGCTTGAGTAGTGCCATTCATTGTCTTGTCAATACCGTCTCCTGTTTTAAACTTCTTTACCCACACCCTAATGTTGCTCAAGTCACTATACACATTCTTCAGCCGTGTATGGATCTGAAAAGCCGGAAAAAAAACCTATTTTGTTAGAAACTGAATTAATGTCTTTTGTTTCAGTCTCTCCCCCGTTATTCACTTGGTGCAATTTAAAATAAATAAATAAAAAACTCCCCCCCCAAAAAAAAGTCTCATCTAGCATCAATGCAAAATGAGCTCCTGTTAGCGAGGTTTCCTTCCCCTTAGTTCAATTTACTTAGCAAATAGGAAGCCATCTGTTTACTCTGATTACATCCGAGGCCAGCACATATCAGCTTTCAATATTATGACTTTCTAGAAAACTAATATATGATTATCCCAGGAGCCAGGTAGCCAATAATAAATTACAGCCAGCGCCTAACTTTTGAGGCTCTCTCTAGTTGGCTCTTGGATTGGACAGATCGGCGCCTAAATTCCATAATCATTTGTCCACCCCTGTTCTAGAGCATGCAAAGAAAGAGGGTAACACCCAAATCTCCCAGGTGAAGAGGTGCAGAGTTGTGAATTATGACAGTGAGATCTTGTGTTGAAATAACACAAGAAGCCAGGGGCTGACCTAGCACAAGTTTCACTTGAACTAAAATATCATGCTAGTGTGGACCGATCCTTTAATCAAAAAGTTAAAGCCTTATATAGAAAATGTTTTCTTGTAGATTGAACAATGCAGCCTTCACAGTGCTTTCAGGTGACCTGGTAGCATTGTCCCATGCATACGGTTGAGTACAAATTCATCTCTCTCTATTTGCAATGTTTCTAGTAGACTTCAGAAGGGGTGTGAAGTATTCCTCTAAAGCCAAGTTCACATGTGCTGTGAAATTAAGCAGTTGAAATGCGTTTTCTAAGCCTCCCAACCGCCTGTCAACACACCAGAGGGATTTGGAAATGGTCAGCACACTGTGTAGCTCACACATGTGCAGTTGTGTCGCATCACGCTGCTGTGCGACAAAAAAATATACCCCAGGTCGCTTTGACACCTGGCAGCAGCCTCCATTGATGTCAGTGTAACTGCACCATAAAAAGGTGCCCATACACCTGCCAATTATCGTACGATAATCGATAGGTGTATGGGCAGCGTGCTAGGAAGACGAAAGTCGTGCGACCGTACAGTAGATGCGGTCGCACGACTTTCGTCTTCCTAGCACGCTGGAAAACCTGCCGAAAAATTGTACGCAAATCGTGCGATGGTTGTAAGGTGTATGGGCAGCTTTACAGCACCTTTTGCATTTCCATGGCACTTGGGGAAGGCAGTGGAGGTTGCAACTATCCCAGAAAACCAACACACTGTGGGCATTTGGCAGGCGTTTATTAACGCACCTTATATGCGTCACAAATGCAAGAACGGGTTAACACTAGTGTCACATTCATCCTGCAAAGCACGCGTGAATGAGCATGTGTGAACAGCTCTGTATGCTGATATGAAATCATCTTACATTCATTAGCTAAAGAAACATTTTTTATTTTACTTACAACTTATTTTTTTTCTACTTCCTGGTCCACTTGGCACGAAGGATGTAATTGTGCTCAAGTGATGCATCCTGGAAAGGTTGCATGAGCAGAACATTGCTGGGAAATCTCATCTGTAATCTCATGACATCTCAGGGAAAGACATCTCCCCCCTACCTGAGGTGATGTGCATGGTCACATGTGCCAGAGTTCTAGGAAGTAAAAGATCTAGTAACATGCCCTTAGTAAAAATGGCCACTGTCAGAAGACTGGGGAACAAAAGAAAAATAAGATGTGCAAGAAATAAAAAGCCAGTAATTATCTATAAGCAGGGCTCGAAAAATTTGATAATGTCTCACCAGTCAGTCAAAAATGTCACCAGTCAGCGTGACCGGACTATAGCCTTGCAATTTATGTTAAACATTTTTGGGGACAGATAGAGCTTTCTTTTGGAGGTATAATCATCAGTGATTATGTCTGGATCCGCCCAGCTGCGTGAGTGACAGCTGGCTCTGCCTATCTAGAGACAGAGCCAGCTGTACCTGCCCCTTCCCCCATCCGTTCCGCCAGTCAGCGCTGGCGGATCAGAGTGGGGAGGGGGGAATCCAGCCCCTCCCCTGCCACGGCTCTGTGCCGTCGCAGGATCGAGAAGTGAGCGAACGCCGGTATGTGTTCGCTCACTTCCCGATCTACTGAGCCGACCTGTGACAGTCTCATTGTCACAGGTCGGCTAGAACTATGAGATGAGTGAAAAGCACTCACCTCATAGTTCTCCTTTAGGCTGGGTTCCCACCTACGCGTTCAAAATATGCGTGTATGACGCGCGTTTTGCAATGCATGTTTTAACCGCGATTTGCAGCCCACAAAACGCGCGTCAAAAGCGGGTTTACGAGGGCTATCCGGCTGTATCCTAATGCATACGCGCGGAAATACACCCCAAAGAAGCTCCTGTACTTCTTTAGGCATAGGGCGTTTTTCAGCACGTTCCGACACGCTGAAATGTGCCCAAGTGAGAACCATGCCCATAGGAAATAATGGGATTTCACTTGCTGGGCGTTTTACAGCGTGTCGATCAGCGCTGTAAAACGCCCAGGTGTGAACCCAGCCTTAATGGCTCTAAAATTATTGCTCTCACTCCGATGTTTGCGGCGATATGCAACATGTGCGGCACGTAGGCGCACCTGACGCATGTATGCGTGTGTATGTTGGGGGCGGGGACTTAAAAAAGTGTTTAAAAAAATTAATGTTATGCTTCTTTATTTTTTTTTATGTATCTTTCATTTTTGTATTACTTTTTTTTTTTTTTTTTACACGACAGGTCCTCTTTATGCAGACATTAGGGGTCTCCAAGACCCCTAATGTCACCTAGGGACCTCCAGAGAAGCTGATGAAGCAGAGATCGCTTCATCAGCTTCTCTAGCTGGAGAGTGACACTGAATGCAGGAAGTGATGTAATATACATCACTTCCTGCATTCGGGGACTGAGAGGAGATCAAAGGGAGTTCGTGTACTGAACTCCCTTTGATCTCGTGTCACAGATCCGTGAAGGTCCCGGCTGCATCGGGCACAGCGGATCTCGGGACCGGCAACGGCAGTGACAGCTGCTGATACAAGCGATGGAGCGTCTATCGAGACGCTCCATCGCTTGACTGTAAAGCTCCCAGCCGGCCGTGTAATTACAACGGCCGGCCGGGAAGCTGCTCGTCGGGCTCCACCGTCCTCTCGTCACAGACGAGCAGACGAGTGGATTTTTCAAGCCCTGTCTATAAGTATCCGTTTGTAAATTGTCATTACTAAACATTTCTAAAAGGTGCCTTTGTTGTCGTTTTGAAGATATGGATCAAGTTCCTCTTTAAGATTAGGTGTTCTAAGGATACCATGCATCCAATGCCCTGAGGATTGCACAATAAAAAAGTAAATATGTGTCCCTCATATCCAATTCCATGCTAAAATTTCATTGAAGCGTACCTTTACAGCCCTTGGTTTATCCATGTAGCTGTTTGTGCCAGATCTTACAGGCTATGTTTATTAGATCTAATTTATACATTATGGGCAATGCATGGACTAAAGCAGAATACATGTATTTTCTCTTACAGGCATAATAAAATGACATAGCAGCCAACTTTAAGGCGTTATTGCTGAGGTATTATACCAAGCAGTATTCATGACTAGACACCAGCTGTTGCTGCCAATGATCAGGTATAAAGGCAATGCAGAGGTACAGGACACAGCTGTACCCCCCCCCCTAATGTAAGCAGAATGTGTAATGCGGTGGAATTACACTCTCCGAGCCAATCTCACCACCAACTGGATACAGTGCTCATATTTCAGATTTTTAAAAAGAAACAATGACAGCTAATGGATTTATATACTAATGGCTTTAGAACACTACAGAAGCACTTCGAGATGGTAAACAAGAGAAAGGGTACATAGGGAAAACAGAAAAGTCACAATAATCTTATGGAGAGCTTAAAGTAGCAATAAAGGAAAAACAAACAAACACTATACCCAAGCTGTGGTAAGAGATGGTTTAAAGAGGAACAAGTGGTTGAAAATAATGAAGACAATTGGCATTCAGTGACATGTCAGTGGTACTCAACCATGGATAGTCTGGATGCCAAGAGTTTTCTTTCCAAGACCCAATACTTCAATTTTCAATTGCAAACCCAAAAGTGGCTGCCTAGAAAATGCATTGCATTTCTGGTCTTGAACACATTCTGGGACCATGTTTAACATCATCCATCTCACACACTGTTATCCTCTGGCACAGAGAATGAAAAGAAAGGGGGGGGGGGGGGGGAAAAACAAAGAAATTTT
>NW_017306355.1:1489364-1493474 GCF_000935625.1 Nanorana parkeri | reverse complement strand
CCACCTTGTTCCCTCTGGGAAAGAGAATGAAAAGAAAGGGGGGGGGGGGGTGTAAACAAAAAGATATTTGTAGACAAAGTATATCTCTAGCTCTAGCCAAAACATTTTTTGTTTTCAACTGTAAAGGGAAAAGGTTAGAAGGGCAGGTCAAGTTTTATTGCCGTTTCATAGTCGCCCAGTTGCAAAATGCACATCAGCATAGTGTGGGCCTGCTGGTCTGAACAGGCTCTTAATAATCCAGAGAGGAAATATAGCACGCACCCCTCACTGGACAGAAGCAGATAGGGGACCTCCTGCTGGTTTAGGAAGTTAACCCATCCATTCTTTACCTGCACGCTGGGAATGAAGAAGTAATACTCAGTGGCAGCACTGGCAACTTGGCAAGCCATTTTCTTCATCAGCAATGAAAATGTGAATGGCACTCTATTCCTAAAAATGTCTGCTAAGCATAAGGGCTTATTCACAGCACTATGGAATTGGGGTGCAATTAAAATTTAACTGCAGTGCACATATACAGTATGTATGTACAGTATGTGCATTCCCTATTCTACACTCATTCTGTACCCTGCATTTTATGTTCCCCATGCTACAACACCTTATTCTGTAATCTGTGCTGTACATTCCCTATTCAACCCCACTCCATTCTGTACACTGCACTGTACATTCCCTATTCTAACCCCCTCCAATTCTGTACACTGTACATTCCATATTTTACACCACCTCATATGCTGTACGCTGTGCTGTATGTTCCCTATTCTACACCCCTCATTCTGCATGTCGTGCTGTACAGTTCTCATTCTACACTGCACTGTACATTCTTTATTCTACACACTTCATTGTGTATGCTGTGCTGTACCTTCTCCATTCTACATGGCGCTGTAAGTTTCCCCATTCTACATACTGCATTGTACATTCCCCATTCCACACTGTCTCTTTATTTACGCTGCACTGTACGATACACCTGCTCATAGTGTACAATGCTCTGTACATTTCCCATTCTACATCGCGCTGTACATTCCCTATTCTACACTGTCTCACTCTATACATTCCACTGTGCGTGTCCCATTCTGTACACTACGTTGCATGTTCCTCATTCTACACTGTCTAATTTTGCACATTGTGTTGTACGTTCCCCATTCTACACCTGTTCATTCTGTACACCGTGCTGTACATTCCCCATTCTACACCCCCTCATACTGTACACTGCGCTGTACATTCCCCATTCTACACCCACTCATACTGTACACTGCGCTGTACATTCCCCATACTGTACACTGCGCTGTACATTCCCCACTGTCTCACTTTGTATGCTGCGCTGTACGATCCCCATTCTACACTGCTTCATTCTGTACACTGTGCTGTATGTTCCCCATTCTACACTGTCTCACATTGTACGTTTCCCATTCTACACGGCCTCATTCTGGAAGCTGCGCTATACATTCCCCATTCTACACTGCCTCATTCTATATGTTCCCTATTCCCATTGCCTCTTTCTGTACACTGTGCTGTTCATTTCCTATTCCACATCGTGATGTATATTTTCAACTTAATTTCACCCCATTCTGTACACTGCGCCGTACCTGCTGTACTCTACAGCACCTCATTCTGTACACTGTGCTATTCATTTCCTATTCCACACAGCTTTATACTGTATGCTGCACTGGAACTCTCTATTGCACATGACGTTGTAAAGGTTTCATAAAGTATACCATGCTATACGTTGTTACCCATTTGGTTCTTTTTCCCCCTACTTACACGGAGAACAAAGATGGGACTTATTTTAAACACGCTAACAACAATCATAGGATTTATTTTACTTTCGGTGACAGCGAGATGGAGCCTATGTTACTTCCGGTGACACAAAAGATGGAGCTTATGTTACTTCCACTGACACCAAGGATGGGAACCTATGTTACTTCCACTGACACAAAGGATGGAGTTTATGTTACTTCCGGTGACACAAAGGATGGAGCTTACGTTACTTCCGGTGACACAAAGGATGGAGCTTAGTTACTTCCGGTGACACAAAGGATGGCGCTTATGTTACTTCTGGTGACACCAATGATGGGACCTTTTTTATTCCCAATATCTTATTGGTGTAAGACTTAATTTGTCTACAGAAAACTAAAAGTGCGACACTATGCAATATGATATGAAACCACACCCACTTTACTGGCCACATCCTATACGCGCCTTATGGGCATTTTTCTTTTCAAATGTTAGCTGTATCTAGGAATATTCACTCTCTCCATTTGTCATGGAGACCATTGTCTACAGGACAGAAAGTGATGGGGAGTCCAACATTTCATAGCGGTCATAGGAACAGGAAGTGAGGGGATATCCTTCAATGGGGGGACACACTTTTACAATAAAACAACGGTCTACATACTTGTCTTGAATCAGTGACTCAACCACTGAAGCCTGTGGATCCTCATAATAACCAAAGCAAGACAAGTAGCTACAAGAGGAGAATTTGGCAAGGACCCTACATATATCTCTCCATACATATCTTCTGTAGAGGTGCAAAGATAAGGGAAGTGCAAAGAAGAAGGAAAATGGGGTGTGGCAGAGAGTTGGGATCCATAATAAACCAAAAGTAGGTGGTGTGGCAAACTACAATAACTGATAACAGGCCACAAGCCCCATGACCCAGATCTTCATAACAGAGGGTTATGCCCAAGACACAAATTTCATGATAGGGATGGTAATGTTTCTTCCATCTACATCTTGATGTTGCTACTTTAAGCCACACAAGGACTGCTGTCTTCATATCATGAGCAACAAGAATACTTCCGGAATTTAGCAGATGGCAGGCACGTGTAGGAAGGGTTGTTCCAGCTTTGTCCCAGTGTGATGTTCGCAATGTCCTTTGTCAATCACAGCATCTTGGTACAAAGGTCTCAGCTTCACTGTCAAAGAGAGACCAGTATATTGCTGAAATGTCACTGTCTCAGGTGTCTGCACTGGTTCGCTGTGACAAAAGGACATTGCGAACATCACACTGGGACAAAGCTGGAACAACCCTTCCTACACATCTGCTAAATTCCGGAAGTATTCTTGTTGCTCATGATATGAAGACAGTTCCATTTATCTCCAAACCTGCGTTGGGACATTTGTAAGTAGACTAGTTACTATAGGCTACAAAAATCATTTCCATAATTACCTAGATAGATAGAGCATACGATAACCACGTAACAGCGAAGACAAAACAAACGATGAAAGTAATTTCCAGATACCACAAGACAAAGGCAACAGCACGTGGAGGAGTGCTGAGACGAACAATTATGGATATACACACACACAAAGTACATAGGCACCATATAGTAATAAAGAAAAGAACCTGTCACAAACATTACTCCAAAAAGTAAAAATCTTCCTGGTCCAGTGTTTTAATTCACCATGTTCCATGATTAATCAGTTATCCATTCTAAAAATAGCTATTGTTGCACAAGGTGATGGTATCTCAATAGGGTTCAAGCTGCTGGTGATGGTATCACATTAGGCTTCAAGCCGATGGGAAGACAGATGTTCTTTGACATAGGACAAAGTTCCAGGCTGGCTGAGCATATAAAATAAAGGTGGAAGGAGACTGATAAAGTGGGAGGGGCAGGGGAAATACTGTACAGTGGACACGAAACAAAGAACAAGTAAAGAAAAGGTTTGCTAGAAGAAGAAAAAAAAAAAGGGGGGGGGGGATGAGGTAATACACAGTATGACTGAGGAATGCAAGCCAAGAACACAATTCACCGGACAGAGCTGGCCGTATGCTTTGGTAACTAGAGCTGCATCATCCATTCAGCTAACACCCACTGATTTCTTCCAGAGGACTAATCTATGTCATGTCTAGCTCTCCTGTTCCCAGGGCACCGCGCTCACCTCCAAAAAAGGTGAAACTAAACCCATAAGTCTTCAAATTCCATACGAAGTTAACGCAAATCAAAAAGCTGATCTCAACCATTTCTTTCACATGCTGTAATTGTTTGTCTGATCTCACCCTTACAAACTCACCCCCACCACCACCACCGTCAACCCTCCTAGATCCTTGACAGACCCACCCAAATGGAAGTTCTCAATGTCTCCCCAAGGTCTCCTCCCACACGAATCCCCCTA
>NW_017306355.1:1486837-1489318 GCF_000935625.1 Nanorana parkeri | reverse complement strand
TTCCTGTGACCCACCCTCCCTGCTCACCAGTAATGTCCTCCAATTCACTTTCTGCAGCTAACCAGACACAAAGAAGCAGATCTAACACAGCAGCCCCCATTCAGCCCCTCAGCACAGCACAGCATCCTAGCCAGTCAGGGCATTGTGCATCATACCATCCAATGCAACACCCTCCTGCTATTATTATGGGTTCACATAGAGGAACTCACATAGAGGAACACAATGAGGATCAGGCATGTATAAAATGTCTGCACTGCCATTAAAACCTGCAGAGACATCAGGCCATACAATACGGGCTAAAGGATGTTGGACGGTTCAGTGTTTCTTGGTCTTTTATTAGCACCCATCTTGCTTGCTGCAGCACAAACCCTAGCTGATTGATACGAGGACATGTAATAGGACAATGAGCCTCTTAAGGGGACATCTCTCATGATCATGTTTCATGCAATATCCAAAATTCTGGTGTGCCCTTATATTGTACCACAGCCATTAAATCAGGATTCTAAGGCGTCCTTGCATTGTGCCACAGCCGTCAAATTAGGAATCTGGTGTGCCCTTAAATTGTGCCACAGCCATCAAATCATGATTCTAGGGTGACCATAAATTGTGCCAGCCATCAAATCAGGATTCTAGGGTGACCTTAAATCATGCCAGCCATCAAATCATCATGTGCCATGTAAGCAGCATCAGTAAAATGGGTAAACACTTGTACCAGTCATGTTATGGATTCGTTGCATCCTCTCCATCATGATAACACACCCCTGTACTGTCATTGTACATGCTCCAAGCGGTGCCCTATATTCCATCCAGCCAGTAGGCACCCCAATCCCTGCACTGCTCTTCCTGTGGCCCCTCCTACCAGCACCCTGCCCTGCTCCTCCACATTACCTGCTGTATTGCACCATCTAATCAGATGCACCCCCCCATTTAACATGATCCCATTTGTGCTATTAACCCCAACGTACTGCAGACACTGCTGCACATTGCATCGTGATGAAGGCTTTTCTGCAACGTAATGCCCCCAATCCTGCCCCTCCATCCGATGCCTAGTACACCCCGATTATGCACCATAATGCAGTGTCCATACACGTGCACGCTCCCTCATAGAAATCCCCCAGTACAGTGACATGGACCAGCACTGCACCTGGCCCTCCAGCCTCGGTGCCAGGCACCAACTTACCAGTCTATGGAGTTCTGTTCCTGGATGACATCCTGATAGGCAGCCAGCAGCTCCAGACGGTGGGTTTTGAAGCTAAGAGAGGCCATGCCGGCTGCAGGCTGACTGTGTGCCGGGGGATGGAGAGACAAGGCAGAGGACTGGGATGAGAAGGAGAGAGATGGAGGGGGCTGTGACTGCAGCCGGGGAGGGGCGGGGGAGGAGCTGCGGGGTCCTTGTGCAGACACTTTACCACAGCCCAGGATCACTCTGCTTCATACTATCCTATCCTGTGGGAGGACATACATTAATGTATACACAGGCATATATGTATACAGAGGTATATATGTGGATACAAAGGTATTTATATATACACAGGTATGTATGTGGATATAGAGGTATATCTGTAGATACAGAGGTATATATGTGGATACAGAGGTATATATGTATACACAGGTATGTATGTGGATACAGAGGTATACACACTATATTGCCAAAAGTATTGGGACCCCCCTCCAAATCATTGGATTCAGGTGTTCCAATCACCTCCATGGCCACAGGTGTATAAAATCAAGCTCCTAGGCATGCAGACTGATTCTACAAACATTTGTGAAAGAATGAGTCGCTCTCAGTGAATTCAAATGTGGTACCGTGATATTTTCCCACCTGAGCAATAATTCCATCCGTGAAATGTCCTTGCTACTAAATATTCCACGGTCAACTGTTACTGGTATTATAACAAAGTGGAAGCAACTGGGAGCAGCAACTCAGCCACGAAGTGGTAGGCCACGTAAAATGACAGAGCAGGGTCAGCGCATACTTAAGAGCACAGTGTGCAGAAGTTGCCAACTGTCTGCAGAGTCAATAGCTACAGACCTCCAAACTTTGTGTGGCCTTCAGATTGGCACAACAACAGTATGTAGAGAGCTTCATGGAATGGGTTTCCATTGCCGAGCAGCTGCATCCCAGCTTTAAATCACCGAGTGCAATGCAAAAGCGTCGGATGCAGTGGTGTAAAGCACACCGCCACTGGACTCTAGAGAAGTGGAGACGTGTTCTCTGGAGTGGCGAATCACGCTTCTCTGTCTGGTAATCCGATGGACGTGTCTGGGTTTGGCGGTTGCCAGGAGAACGGTACTTGCCTAACTGCATTGTGCCAAGTGTAAAGTTTTGTGGAGGGGGGATTATGGTGTGGGGTTGTTTTTCAGGGGTTGGGCTTGGCCCCTTACTTCCAGTGAAGGAAACTCTTAAGGCACCAGCATACCAAGACATTTTGGACAATTTCATGCTCCCAACTTTGTGGGAACAGTTTGGGGATGGCCCCT
>NW_017306355.1:1472706-1486579 GCF_000935625.1 Nanorana parkeri | reverse complement strand
TATATATGGCTGCAGAAATTAACGATTAATTCCTCAAGGCATGTAAACCCGCTAAAAATTAATTTTGTTTCATTTCAGATACTTTCTGATTTTTTTTTTATCGTTTACGTAATAAATCGGATCTACATGCTATTCGTATTCAGAAGGAATCCAAAGTTTTCATTTTTTTTTTTTCATTTCAGACATTCGGATGGGTTTTTGAAAAAAAACAAAAAACAAATTTTATTGAAATAATTTAATGAAAAAAACACCATGGGGCCCCATCAGGTCCTCCTCTGCGGATTCACATTAGGCAGCGGGCCGGTGCAATAGCCATTTTGCTATTGCAATTTGAAATAGCCAATAGCACGCTGTTTATTTTTCGCCCACTGCCCGATGTAAACAAAGATTTGGTTGAGGCGGCGAGCGGGGGAATTTTTTTGTTTCATTGGGTCAACGGGTGTCGGGCATCGAGGATCGAGAGTATTTATATTGCTGGACGATGTGATTGACGCTGGATTTACATTGTGGGATTATTTTTTATTTTTCTTTATAGACGAATTGTCAAAAATTTACTTTTGAATGAGCAGGAGTAACAGGAGTTTACTCATTCACCTAGGGGAGGGGGTTACCCCTTTCCTGCTCTGACGGGCCTGCTCAGATCGAGGGTCTGTTAAGGAATTTTAGGGGGGACCCCACCAGGGGCGTCCCTAAGCAGGGTGTCGCCCAGAGTGGGTAGCGGGTGACACCATTGCGTATGCACGTGATGTCATCGTCAGACTCAACATCATACATCTTTGATAAGGTATGCCGCCGGGTCCCCTCCTCTCTCGTCCAACTGCCAGGCTCTCAGTCCATGACCGAGTGCCCAACTTTTCAGAGAGGGTGATACCAAAATGACAGACAGTCACTTTGGTGTCACCTGGGTTTGTTTTTCTTTTTTGGGGGGGCGTGGAGTCCCCCTTAAAATACCTAGCAGACCTAAAAGGCCTGGTATGAATTGGGAGAGGGACCCCACGCTGTTTTGTTTTTCTTTTTTTTTTTTATGTTAACCACGAACAATAGTCCAAATGGCATTGGGATATTCAGATGTATCTGGATTTTCATTACTGCAAAATTCAGATTTGTTTGCATTCAATATTTGTTTAATTCAGAAATTCGTATGCATCCGAATTCACGAAAGTTCGTCTAAACTTGCATTCGGCACAAAATGAAATTTTTGTTTCTAGTTTGCATTAAAGTAAACCTTTCATGAAAGCAATCAGGGAGCTACCACTGCTGACGTTTGATTTATTTTGTTGGTTGTGAATGGGATATCATGTCAAGCTCCCACCCCTCTAGCAACCTATACTTTATTTCACCTTTATTAGCCAAAACAAGAACACGCAACGCAAGAAAAACGCACAACAAAAACATGCAGAGAAAATAATGAAAATGCAGACACACAAATGCGAACAGAGACTTAGACACATCTAATTATATTGCAGCTTAGCAGTTCTTAGATGAGGTGGCTGCATAGGTTTTCTTTTTCTTTAATGTTACCGAGTGATCCTGTGAACACCACACTTCCTGTCCTGGGATGAGAACGCTCACTCCTCCACTGTATCTATGGAGGAAGAAATGTCTGTCACGCAGGCTGCTCTCCTGATTTGGACTAAACACATCTTCCTCTCCATCTCCATTACATGGGGGTGTTGGAATTAGTAGTCTACACAAGATAGCATTGTGATTTTAGTTCTATTCTCAGGATAGATGGATGCTGCGTTTCTGGCACGATCAACAGGCACTTTATGTAATTTGTGAAAATGTACCTAGCCTGAACATAGGAAACTAATGCAACCACCACATCTAAGGTTGTAACTCGTAAGTTGCAATCTATTACATTTTGTTCTTTAGCGACTCTCTGATATAGTTGGCAACAAATGGAGTCTTTCTTATGCTAAAGGCATTACCTCATACAGGTCTATATAAATCAGTACAGTGCCTATCAGAACACATTCATGTTATGTGGTAGATAATGTTATGTGCTGAATAAGAAATCTGTTACACAATATCTATCGCCCCTCCCCGATAACCATTTCCAGTTCTTTGGTTATGTGCCATGTCACTAAATCACATTGGGGTCATTAGATCTCCCTCTGCTGGGAGTTGTATCGATCATAGCTGAACTTCAGGCAGACAGCTAAATACACAGATATATATATAGATATATAGATATGTGTGTGTGTGTGTAAATATATATAATATATATATATATATACACACACTCACTCACTCACAGAAGAGAGTACACCCATCACATTTTTGTAAATATTTTATTACAGGTATTCCTCACTTAACGTCCGAGTTCCTACGACCAGGTCGTTAAACGAATTGGTTGCTAAGTGAGGAACTCTATACAGTACTGTACTGCATAGCGTTGCAGATGTACAGTACCGAACAGTGTGCTGTACATCGGGCAATGAAAATACTTATCGGGACCCGCAGTGAAGATCGGAGGACGTCACTTCCGCCGGCAACACGTTGCACTGACGCTGACACGCGACGTCGGAGGTCGCTCGGCGGTCCGTCGTAAGTATGAGTGGTCGCAAAGCAGGTAAGTCAGTAACCGAGGAATGTCTGTATATAATTTCATGTGACGACACTGAAGAAATGACACTTTTCTACAATGTAAAGTAGTGAGTGTACAGCTTGTATATCAGTGTACATTTGCTGTCCCCTCAAAATAACTCAACACACAGCCATTAATGTCCAAACCGCTGGCAACAAAAGTGAATGCACGTGAGGAGATGGGGACGGAGCGGCATGAGACAGATATTGCTGCAGAGGTTGAAGGGGGGGAGGGGGGTCAGCCTGTCAGTGCTCAGACCATACGCCGCACACTGCATCAAAGCCTCTTCTAAATATGATGCACAAGAAAGCCCGCAAACAGTTTGCTGATGACAAGCAGACTAAGGACACATGAAATTATATAATAAAATATTTACATAAAGGGGAGGAGAGATACTTGATTTCTTTCCTCCCTGCTGGGCGCTGCTCTGTGTCCCAACGGGGAGAAGAGAAAGTGACAGCTGGCCGAGCGCAGCGGTGGAGAGCGCTGTGAGCGGCCGGCGTCTCCTCCCACACGGCTCTGCCGCCTATCACAGTCCGGTAGAGCGGTGTGTGGGCGGAGACAGCCCGCGCTGTCACAGGAGGCTGGGCTTTCCTCTCTACACCGTTCGATCAGCCTCCTGTGACAGCGTGTCAGAGAGAAGAGCAAGGTACACACACTCAGTGATTGCTGAGTGTTTGTACATAATTGAGGATATGGTTGTTATCTATATCCTCAATTATGAATGAATGGGAGTGATCTACATCACCTCCATTCATTCATAATTGTAGTTATAGTAAATGAACAAGGTTCTCATGTTATCAATGAACAGGAACACTCATAGAGGATTCCTGTTTATTGATAAAAGGGGACACAGAAAATTAGATTGAGGACTCTGTGTTCTCTATATATATATATAGATATATATATCCTTTTACCTGCCAAAGTATTTGTATGTCTGCCCACATCCGGTTCTGAGATTTACACAGCTCTGTCGCACCATGATGTCTGGTAGTGCAGAAGACCTGATTTTTCTCTGCTACATGTCTGTAGCACTTACAGGTCTTCTTCCCACACCCAGCCTGTGACTGGACAATGAAAGAAAGAGCAGCACACTGATGAGCTCATCTCTCTCTCCTCCTATCAGTATGCACAACTGATTGGCCCCTTGTGCTGCTTCTCCCTCTTCCGGTCTGAGCTCGGCTGCACAGTGCCTGCAAGAGACTGATACCAGATCAACCAATTTAGGTACTTAACCTTCCTGGATGTGACCGCGCTGGAAACTGCCCAAATTTAAAAACAGACAGGTTATGTGTGCCCCCCCTCCTGCTGTTCCTGAGCTTCGCTGTGCACGGTGCGAGCCCAGGACCAGCATGGTGGCTCTGTGATGGGATCAGAGGGAGATCGGTACACAAACTCTCTCCGGTCCTCTCTTCGGTGTCAGAATGCGGAAGTGATGTGTATTGCATCACCTCCGCATTCTTGTGTCACTCTCCAGCTTCAGACTCTGGAGAGAAGCTAATGAAGCAAAATTCTGCTTCATCAGCTTCTTTGGGGATCCCTAGGTGATATTAGGGGTCTTGGAGACCCCTGATGTCTCCATAAAGAGGAATTGTCACTTCTTTTTGCTATCACGTAGGGGGGTTTCTTAGCCACCTATGTGATAACAATAACATTAAGTCAACAACAACAAAATTCACACATGAAAAATAATTTTTTTAAAACACAATTTTTTTTACATACATACATGTGTGCAAACATGCATCCGGTGTGCATACATGCGCAAATGTCGCAATAATTCTAGGGCTATTAATCACTGATAACACTAAACTGATGAACTGACTAAACTGGTAAAAGGTTTTAAAGCGTCGCCTATAGTCCATTTTGGATATGGTAGTTTTTTTGCGATTTCGCGGGTGCGCGCAATTTTAAGGCTTGACATGTTTGGTGTCTATTTACCCGACTTGACCCCATCTTTTATATTTTAACAAAAAATTTGTTAATAATAAATTTATTTTAACATAATGTAATGTTTTATTTTCTAAATTTTCAGCAATCTTTCCTTAATATAGTAAAAAATAAAAACTGCAGGGGTGATTAAATACCACCAAAGGAAAGCTCTATCTGTCCCCAAAAAAATGGTATAAAATTCATTTCAGTACATCGCTGCATGACGGAATAAATGTCAGTCAAAGTACCACAGCGCTGAACACTGAAAAATAGCCTGGGCAGGAAGGGGGGGGGTAAACACTTGGTCAGCAAGTGTTTAAAGATGTATTGATGACTTTATTCATTACTTTTATACTTGCCTGGAGTTTAGCTGTGACAGGCGGAGTGCTGATTGTGGCAGGATTATTTTTTTATTGTGGGCCTATTTATGCACTTCATACTATAAGCTAAAGGAAATTACATATTTTAAAGTAATTTTCACATGGTTACAAGCTTGTTCTAACTTGTCTTTTTAAATTATCTGAACTCCAGAATAAGCAAATATTGTCTAAATACAAGAGACGTGTATTCTTATGTGAATCTTGGTATATTTTCTGTATTTCTTCCAGATCTGTGCTGTAATCCAGCGTAAAACGTTTCCTTTGTACAGGAGTTCCCTGTAATAAAGACCAGTTCCTACTGCTCTCTCTCCTTGTGCAGGGTGACTGGTCTTGTATCCGTCCCCTCCTGCAGTTTTCTGCAGGCAGCATGTAGTGGGTGGGGCCTGCTGGGTCCCTTCCACAGTTCTCATATACAGCACCAGGGCCGCCGTCAGGGGGGTACGGCCGATACTCATGTAAGGGGCACGTGCAGCCTTCGGGGCCCATACATGAGTATCGGCCGACGGTGAAGTGCAAGGAGGTGGCTGGGCCCCCGCAGCAGCCGGGGATGGAGGATTGGCCCTAGCAGCGCAGGGCCCCAGCATTGCCGCTCCAGCGGCTTCAAGACAAGCTGGTGCCCCATCAGCGGCGCTGCTCGACTGAGGGCGAAAGTGACGTCACGTTGGTGACGTGACGTCACTTCCGGTCAGTCCAGCGGGTCGGGTGTGCAGGTCAGTGGCGTATCCGAGGGGGGAGCCGCTGCCGTCCTGAAACTGTCAGGAGGACAGCGGTTCCGCTCTCCTCCCCGCCTGCCGCTCGATCATCGTGATCGAGGCAGGCGGGGAGGAGAGTGGAGCCGTCGTCCTCCTGTCAGTTTGAGGATGACAGCGGCTTTGTGTGTGGCCGGGTGGAGGATCGGTGAGTATCATTGATATTTACCGGTCCTCCGTGTACAGCACAAACACTGGAGTGATCGTCTGATCACTCCAGTGTTTGTAAATAACTGGGGACATATAGTACTATGTGTCCCCAGTTATGAATGAACAGGCTGTGATTTACATCACCTCCTGTTCATTCATGAATTTCTCAATGGGGAGAAGCGCTCAGTACAGAGGCTTTTGCCCATTAAGAATCTGCTTGATAGTAAATATCTCACTATCAGCAGTTTGTGAATGAATGGGAAGCCTCTGTACTGAGTGCTTCCCATTCATTGAGTGTCCCCGCCGCTCTGCCACGCGCAGCATGTACAGGCGGCTGTGCGGCGGGGCTGGAGAGGCTGTCACTAGTCCAGCAGAATGTACTGCAGGCACCGCCAGGCAGCACATTCTTCTGTGCGAGGACCCTATCCTCTTAGCCCCGCCACCTGACCGCCGAGACACAGAGGAGGGCCCTGCATGAGAGTCAGGTAAGTCTGGAAGGGGGGTGCGGGGGAAGGGGGATGCTGGTGGTATTCAGCATCCCCCTGATTTTTATTATGATGTATTGCTGGGACTTTTAGTCCTGCATAGCTGGTGCTATTCTGCATTGCTGTGTAATCATTATAGAGCAATGCAGAATAGCACCAACTATGCGGATAATATCTAGGTGTTGCAAAGGCATTTGGTGCTCACAGGGTGAATTTATATCTGTATATTTAAATAAAAGTTTTTGTGCCCGGAGTTCAGCTGTAAATATAGAGATTTGAAAATTAGCCACTAGAAGTAGCTGTCAGCAGCTTAGCATAGTTACTGTCTCTAAGTATTTGCAGAGGAAATAAAGTCTGCAAATACTCGCCTCTCCTCCAGTCATGTGGCCTCAGCTTTCTCGCTGGTGCTGACATCTCCACCTGATCTTCTTCAGGTTTGGATTTTTTGCCCATTTGGTAATTGGCCGTGAGGGGATAAAGTAATTTTCCTTTCTTGGGTTGGAATACAATTAGGGGCATGTTTTATAAAGCAGTGACTTTTTAATAAACTTTCACTGGTGTGAATCAATCACTGTCATTTAAACCACATTCACCAGATTTACCTGCCAAGAATGCTTGGTGAATGTCAAATTTGATGCTTTAAGTATGCTCCTTTTTATTGCACATGTATGGGGAATGCTATTCCCAAGTCCTGAATTGGATCACCTACATGGGGATGCAATATGCCAGCAGGGGCTTGTCTTATGCTCCACAATTCCAAACCAAAATACTGACTGCATTCCAAAAAGCATTCAAATGTTGATAACTATTCATCCGGTCAACAGGAACAGAGAGACCCTGTATGGGGAGTCCCCAGTAGAGATTTACAATTAAAACCCAGCCTTGTGGGTGGACGCATCAGTGAAGGAGGTCCCAGACGGTGTCTCCCTGTTCCTCTTGTCCAGATGAAAAAGGTCATCAGCATTTGATTCAGAATATGTGTTAAATGACACCAGCCAGGTTCCTGGTGCATGTCATTGACCAAGTATTCCGAAAATATTCAAACACAGGTATCTATATTCAAATGTCATTTGTGGCGAGTTTGCGACAATGTAAAGAATTGATTTCAAGATTCGCCCTCAAGTAACTTCTATGGGGTTTGCATTTGTGAATTTTATGACAAGTTTGCCAAGCTTGCCTGATTTTCAAACCCCAGCAAATTCACCCAACACTTCTGAGGTTGGTTCTGATGACCAAGAACTATGAGAGTGTTCATTCCATTCTCCTTTGCCCCCTTACTTAGAAACACCCCACTCAGATGCTTACTTGTCTCAGAATAGCAAATGCGGCTTCCTCCACTCTTTACCTCTTTTGGGCCAAAATCTTCAGTACTGGCCTCGCCTCATAAACATGAATGGCACCATTTGCCAACTGTCTCCATTCTCATGTTGAGCTAAGTAATAAGTTGGGTGGGTGGAGTTCTTGATTTTTTTAATGACCAGAGACTTGACTGTTCAGGGTGAGAATAACAGTGTCACTAGCCCTGGTAATTTCACAGGAACGTAGGTGGCCATGACATCAGAGAACAGACTCCTTGTACATGAGATGGTGACTACAGTGATTTAGCAATGAATATAGGTAGTCAATGTGCCTAGGGAACATTTGCAGCTGCCATCAGGATAACTAGCAAACCTTTGGTGCGAATGGCTTGGTGACACCAGCGCACGATTCCCTATGTGCGGGACACAACAGTGTATTGAAAAGGTGCCTAAACTATTCCTCTCCACAGGAGCATGCTATACACAACTGAATTAGATGCTGTCTAACCCAGAAAAATAACTTGATTGTTTGCTACAACATTTCAGGCACTTCTCTTTCCTCCCATTGTTATAGCCCAGCAAGACATATCAGTTGTAGGCGATTGAAGCCAAGTGGCTCATGTAACTTTAAGTTGTTGTCTAAAAAAAATAACATGGCAGAGCTGTTTACATATCTGAATATATGATATTAACAATTATGTTTGTTTCTGAAGCTGGGAGGACTGTAAGGCCCCGTTCACACCTAGGCGTCAGCGTTTCACTGTGTTTTTATGCAGGTTCTTACGCAAGTTTTTGCACCTTGTCTTTAAAAAGGAAGCGCATTTATGCACGTTTTGATGCTGTTGAGAAAGCTTGTTGCTGAGATGTCCAATGAAAAGCTGTTCCATCTGTGGCATAATTCCTGTTCCTGTTAACTGCTTGTTGGGGGTGTCATCATCAGAGAGGAGAGTATTTCGTATTGTGTTGATGTGTCCATCAAATTTGCCAGTGGTAGCAGCTGTAGTTACATCTGTGCTAGTTCTACAGGAGAAAGGAGGAGATAAGAAAGTAGAGGCAAAGATTCTGGGTCAATCCAGTGACTGCAAACCGCCAACAACGTGGCCAGTTCTGGGCTATGTATAACAATCTCCATGGACATGAGCAGACATTTTTCCAGTCTACCCACATGTTCCTGAAAATGTGAGTTCACATGTTCCCCTATTTTTTAGGCATTCGTCAGCCTGTACATGCATCAATGATTCCATGTTGAGTGAGGCACGTGCAAGCTGACAATCATGGCAGTTTACCTAAACTGGAGCAGATAGATTTTGGAGAAGTTGTCAATAGCAACAAATCTTTTTTTTTCTTTCTTGGAAATTCTGGAAAATTGAGTGAAAGGGAAAAGCTGATTGTTTGTCATGGGCAACTGCTCCACATGCTGTCTGCTCCATTCCCCCTGAGCCTACCCAAAAAGTGTAGACCAGCCACACTTTGTGGAAGAGGATGATAAAGGTGCCAGAATCAGCACTACACAATATCATAAATCTTCATATTTAGGGGGTGTAAAACTGGAATCACGAGGCAGCATCTCGTAGTACATTCTCTGGGTGGAAGACCCAGTTTAAACAGTTATTGGGGAAGGGGTATGTGACTGTGTGAGGGGTGTGCATATGGAGATCCAGCGGGGGGCAGTGGTTGGAGTGGGATCAAATGCGCATAGTTGGTGGGGTTGGGGAGGGTATGTGGGCATGGGAATGGTTAATGGTGGAAAAGGAAGGGTGTTTGAAAATTGAACGGGAGCTTGGACAGAGCTGGTGACAGTGGGTGTAGGGTGGGATTGGTGTCCATCCTTGGAAACGTACGAGGAATCGAGTCTTATGATCTTTTCCATCAACTCCAGATGCTTGTCTTCTGACTTTTCCCGAGGCTCATGAGGAAATGGGCCCCGGGGATCTGCTTTTCTCTGGACTGGACCATTTTTTCCAGGACACAGCAGTCAGTCTGGGTTGCAGGTCTGGCCACCTCTTCTTTCCCCCCTCACAGTCCTCTGGCAGACAGGACCTGGACCAGCTTCTGCAGTTGGTGGTGGTGGTGGTGGAGGTGGTGGTGGGGTTGCAGTTCTCTCCTCTGCAGAGGCTGGTGGTGGTGCAATAGAGGTCGACGGGCAGGCCTCCATATGTTGGGGGGGGGTCAACCTCCTCCTCCAGCTCCTCTTGCTGCGCTGGAGCAGCCTCCCAGCTAATATCTGTGCTGTAATGAACCAAAAAAAGATATTAAATTATGTGTCATTCACACTTTATTTTAGATAACTGAGCTGCAAAATGGTGAGAAACAGAAATTTCATGTGGATGCAAAGACATTTCTTTAGGCATAGCTCACTCCAATCCTACCCTGCCAATGCCTTATTGCATCACTATCTTTTCATGCCAGTTTGGATATCGTTCTATATGCATCAATTTGGTATGAATTAGGGGACACGTGATCTCTTTTTTGTTATGTAGTTTGTGTGATAATATTGCCTGAGATTTTTTGGCAAAGAAACGGAACCACTGTTTCTTGACACCTAAGCTTATAGGTTAGCAGCATTCACAACAGTTGATGGGCCTATTTGATTTGAAAATCCTCTCAGAGGGTCATACACCTACGCATTTCCAACACAGGAATGAGAAATTCAATGTCTTTGGCGCACTCATAGGTGGGTGGTGCACAAGCAGCAGAGCCACTGTAGTCTCGTGGGAGCCAACTATTTTTTTGTGAAGAAGTCCATCACACTCTTGCACTTTATCTTCATGGCTCGAACTGCAAAATACAGGACAAGAAAAAAGATTTTAATTATTTTTTTTTTAAATAGGCACCTAACAACTGCACAGTCATTGGAAAATCGACTGCTTGCTACATCATTCGAAGCACATGCTCTGTCATTTGGGATCTACTGAATAATGTGGTGCTGGCCAAACCCACCAATGAAGAGTGGGTAAAGATTGCCCAACTTTTTTGGCAACTTTCCAAATTGTGTTGGAGCAATAGATGACAAACACAATCGCATCATCAAGCCAATAGCCTAGCTATTTTATAAAAAATATTTTTGTTTTGTGTTACTGGTGGTTTGAGATTCTAATGACTGCTTCCGCTACATTGATGTGGGGTCATATGGGAGCAGCTCTGACTCCAGTGTTTTTAGACACTACACCCCTGGACAGATGCTGCATGATAAACTGCCCGAGAACTCCCCGCTGCCGGGAACAACAAGTTCTGCTCTGCCGTCTGGATTTGTGTCGGTCTGCCATGGCGGGCGATGTTGTGAAGGTGGTGATGTTACTGCAAGGTGATATGGAGTGAGATTGTGGACACAAAACCCAGTCTCCAGATAGTTTGAAGCTGACCCTGCGATATCCCGCACGGCAAAACCTTGTTGGGTCTGTCTTCAATCTTTTACCAGCTGGGACGGTTCTACCATCCACTTGTCCCCTTTGGGCCTCGGGGGTGTTGCGTGTGCCCTGGTTTTGTCCAAGTGCACGGCTCTTCTGGTTTGTGCATCTAAAAATCAGAGTACCTCCTTCCCTTGTTGAAAAAGCACGTAGCAAAACGCTTCGAAGATCTGGGTCATCCGCATTGGAGGAACCATAATCTTTAAGTGTTGATACTGTTCATTATAATCTAGTTCATCTGTGATAATTACATTTTTCTCCTGAATTATGGGGGAGATCCGGAAGGTTACTAATTATGCCAAGTACTGTAGATCATAAAAACAAATGCTGTGAATCACGTACTTTCCGATGCAGATGTTTCTGCAATCTTTTAATGCTTTTTATATTTTGTAAAAATAATAAAATATTGGATTTAACAAATTGTGTGGTCTAGTACCTTAAAAAAAAAACTACCTTTTTGGTGTGTGTGACATATTTATTTTTTTTTCTGCCAGTCTGGGGAATGATGTCAGGTGTGTGGGAGGCTTCTAACCAAGCAGGCTGGCCACTGATGGGGGAACCAATCCCCAGAGCTAACTGGTGCTGTTGGCATCTGCTAGCATCTCATTTTCCTTCCTCCCCACTGACCTGAACAGAAATGTTCACCTGAGCAGTTCCTGGTTCTTTAGTGCTGTTAATTTATAAATGCTCATCTATCTACATTCATAAATCTTTGGCCAGTCTAAGCAAGGTATCACCATGCCACCAGCAGTAAGACCTTTTTTGACGTTGATTTTCTGAAGATGCATTGAAATTATGTTACAGGGCCAGTTGAGATCTGATAAGCATGTGGGGTAGTAAGGGATTGTAGTCACAGGCAAGCTTCTCCTCAGGCTAGTTTGGACAGCTGTGTCAGTTAGGGGGCTTTCAGAAGGCACACTATGTTGATTTTGAATTTGTCCTGCAACTGCACTGTAATAATAAACATAGTAATAACTTTATCTGCAGTAGGTTTTACAACAATAATGGTAAAAGGTTATGTAAGCTTAGCAGACTCCACTTTAGTTGTCACTTCAGGTAGCTGCATGGATAACCAGACTTCTGAAAGGACACAAAAATGATTGTGTGCAATCTATACAATCTGCCTTTGGTGTGGAATGCAGCAACCAGTGATAACTAATCAGATGTCTTTCAATAGCAGGATCTGGAAAAATAATGCGTGTTAGTTCTGATTTTCTAAATGTTTTCTTATATGCTGTAAAGCTCAACTCCGCCTCCTTGCAATTTTAAAATTATTTAATAAAAAAAATCATCTTTTACTGCAAAACTCACCTCCTCTCCAGTGCTGTCCCCTAGTCATGTCTCTGTGGTCCAGAACCGATTTTTCTTTGGGGTTAAATGACACCAGGTAAATGCGTTGTATGTAGAAGTGTGACATTATTAACCACATAAATGATACCAGAGATTACAATAAGCTAGGGACCCCCCCCCCAAGTGGGAATTGGCCACTCAGCCCCCAAGCACTGCCTTATGGGAGGAAGGTGAGACGGTCACATGCTCTCCTTATACTCGTACTCCTTGTACTCGTACTCCTTGTACTCAGTATTTCCAATGGCTATGGTTGGTGGGAAAGTAAGGGAAAAATAACTATCCAAGGGTCAGGGTATTAGATGAATCTGCTACTTTGTCCTAAATGGGAAAGGTGGCATGTTTACATGCTCTCCAAACAGTGTGTAAGTGTACCACTTACAGATAAATATTACCTCTCACAGAGATCACAGTACACCCCTTGGCAATGCCATTATCTTCTTTTCTCTCTGGATGAGGCCATTTTTGTACCGGCATCCTCCAGGGTCACCGTCTACCTCTTGGGCTGAGATTCTGGCCCAGAGATGACACAATCAGTTGCCCAAAAAAATCTTCATGGCAGTCCCCAGCAATAGGAGAGATATTATAGTCACCTTTTCAACGGACCATATCCCCTACTTTAACTTCCCTCAAGGCAATGCAGTCTCCTTCAAACTTTCCTTCAGCATTCAATACATATGTAAGGGTCAGTGGCGGTCCTAATAACCAAAGGGCCCTTGTGCAAGATTTTATCTTGGGCCCCCCTCCCAAGATGAGGAAGTGGGGGTGCGGGAGCGGATCACACTGGCCCCGCCCACCCCCCAGCGGTCTCTAACGTTGCAGTAGCGTGCTGGACTTACCTGAGACCCTGCAGAGCACACCATAGATCCTGCAGAGCCCACCTGAGACTCTCTATGGTGGGCTCTGCAGGGTCCCAGGTGGGCTGGTCTGGTCTGGTCGTCGGGATGTCACACCGCTACAGTTGATACCCATGTAAGAGGCCCCCCAGACCCCTCACATGGGTACCGGCCATACGCCCCTGATGGCGGTGTTCTATCAAAGGTTGTGACTACGTTAGAATATGTGACCGGTTACGTGGTCACACGTTTTAACGTAATCCCGCCCTTTTTCCGGCGGTGGAATGTGTGACCGCCAATAGGTGAAGCATTCCAGCGCTTTCCCAGCTGTTCCAGGGCAGATCGGCATTGCATGTGCAGGAGAACCGAATTGCCCTGAAACAGCTGATCGGTCCTGAAATGTCACTTCTCTGACTGCGATCTCACATTCCACCGCACTCACAAAGTCGGATAAAAGTGACATTTCAGGACCGATCAGCTGTTTCAGGGCAATTCGGTTCTCCTGCACATGCAATGCCGATCTGCCCTGGAACAGCGGAAGAAAATGTGTGACCCCGTCGCTGATCACACATTCTAACGTAGTCTCAAACTTTGATAGATCACATGCCTACCTGTAATCATTTAATCAGAGAAATAGATTATAATAGGGAACATTACAGTGTAATATTCCCCATTATAATCCACTTGTCTAATTACATGAAA
>NW_017306355.1:1437615-1472613 GCF_000935625.1 Nanorana parkeri | reverse complement strand
GGGGTGCCCAGGACCGGACCCCACTGGGCCCCCCCACAGCCTCAGGCCCCGGTGCCTCGGCACCGCCTGCACCGGCGATAGTTCCGCTACTGGTAAGGGTAGAAAACAACTACCCGTTCGGCGGCCGGAACTGCATGTCCCGGGTGTCGGGATATAGGAATTCCGTACACCTGCTGCCCCGAGGCCGGGCTTCAGTTGGCCATGTGGAAAATCCGGCCCTGCCTGCCATGCTCTGTGATTCCATCCTCCAGTCCTTATGTCACTGCTGTGTCCTGTAGAAATGCAGGGGCGGGTGGCAGAAACTGCAGCATGTGGTGGGTAACTCAGGCATCCAACATGTCTGGAAGTGTGTTGGATGTGTATATCATTCAGCAGCCAGGTGAAGATAATGCAAACTAGCACTGGGACAATAGGTGGGTCACTTTACAGTAAACCTGTTTATATGGTGGCTGATCTCCTTTTGAAAATGCTAGTTGCCCAGCTGTTACGCTAACCCTCTGTTCTAATACTATCACTGACATGGAAAAGGCATGCATATCAGTAAAATCAGAATTTATTATCTGCATACTTTTTCTGTGACAGTGACTCAAAGATGTAAAGCCAGGCAACTAGTATTATCAGAAGGAGAGATCAGCAGGGACAGCCTCCATGTTTTTTTTTATAAAAGCTTTTTTTTTTCTTAATTAAATAGATTAGATTGCTATGTTAAAGTGTAATGTTTGCATCTGGTGCATTCTTCCAATAAGTAACATTCTTGTGTGACTCATCACTATTCCTCATACACAGACACAAAATAGGAGATACAGCATGCAGTGTGTTCTGAATGTTAACCACATTTTCTCATATCTTTCTAAATTAGCTACCACTAAACCGTACAGCTCAGATTAGGATATAAAAGGATAAAACCCCCAGAAAATGACATATGTGAGTCGAAGGAGACTGGGAGGAATTAGATGCACCAGTAAATGCTATACCGATGTAAAAGGGGGTCACAATCAAAGGAAGAAAAATTCTTCTATTTTACTTTTATGTCTCTATGCTAAGCAGGGAAATTATTTCGGCAATCACAACTCCAGCTGAGAAACGTTATATGGGCACCTTCAAGCACCCTGTAGGTGTCATTTCTTGTTTGTTTGTGTACCGTGTTCAGGGCAGTATGTTCCATATGGGCATACTAGGCATATACCAAAGGTAGCAGTGCTAACAGAGCTAATATACATGTAATGTAGTCAGTGGTGTAGTGTGTTGTCAGCACCCGGGGCAAGGCAAGTATTGCGTCCCCCCTACCCCGTGGGCCGTTGGCCCTTCCCATACACACACCTTTTGATACATACATATACACACTGAGATACTTACATACTGTACATATACACAGATACATACACATACATACACACACACACACACATACACCTGTACACACATACATATATACAGTCACTAACTTTGTGTGCAGACTGGCTGGCTTTCCTGGCTGCAATCTCTTCATCTTCAGTGTGTCCCCACTCCTGCCGGCAGAAAGCTGTGTACACGGCAGTAGGGGTTGGCCGATTATCGGATAACCAGGGCCTATATTTCTAATTTTTTCAACTATGGGTATTAAATTTAACAATATTACGAATGAACACTGTGCGTATTTCAGCCGGTTCTTGAGGAATCTGCCAAAATTCGCACAGTGGGTGCCACTGTCTGGCTGGCATCCCTCTATCAGCTGATCGAAGGAGCCAGTAGGAAGATCTATGTAGACTGCCGGTCGCTGTCAGAGTACAAAAAAAAACAGAAGATAGCAAGGGTCCATAGCCAACCTGCTAGTGGCTATTTTAAATTGCAATATCCAATAGCAGGCTGGCCATTGTACCACCCACTGCTTGCTGTCAATCAGCAGAGGAGAGTACCTGAGAGAGAACTTTCTCTCACAGGAAGTAGGATGAATAAACTGGGAAGAATGGTGGAAGAATTATTATAGAACTGTCTTTGTGCAGTGGAAACCCCCGAAGAGGTGAGTTTATTATCCAGGCTGCCTATAGCTGAGGATGCTTGGAAACAGAATTTTTTTTTTTGTGGCAGACGAATCAGTCAGTCATTTGTTAATATCAGCATGTGCCCTTGTTGATAGATATTAAAGCTCAAACAAAAATGTTATGTGTTGCAGCATTCAGTTTTCTTTTCCCAGGACGTCTTTAATTTTACTTTCACCTGTTAATCCTGTAAATAGTACACATTTTGTCTTTGGGTGGCTACACTCCTCTACTGTATAAGTACAAAAAACCTTCCTCTTTCATCTTTCATCTCCATTACATTAAGGGGAGGGGAGAAGGGTGTAGGGGAGTTTGTAGTTTATCTACAAATTAGATATCTTGGAAGGAAGATAACATTGTTATGGTTTTCCATTCAGATCACAGAAAGTTACAAGGACTCTGCATTTCTGGCACGATAAACAGATATTTTCTGTACTAGCTGAAAATGTTCTTTTAGAATTGGTCAGTTACATAAATTGTAAAAATTGTGTTCTTACATATTAAAACTTTCCCAAAAAATTCCAAATAATGATCTTGGAAGAGAAGACCATAGCACACGGTAGGGGACAGAGGAATTGGCACATGCTAAAGAATTTGCTGGAGACTGTATTGCTTGAAGCAGAGTTTAGACTTGATGCCCTCCTGAGAGATGAGTATTCAGAATCTTCTAATGCGGGGATCATTCTTAAGATTTTTTTGGAAGCTTAGTCATTTTGAAGTAGAACTCAAGGCAAACAGCTTAAAGTGACATTAAAGTCTAATTTTTTTCCCTAATGTTAATGTTAGGACTTACCTTAAATGACGTCTCTTAATCCGATCTTCTTTCCTGATGTTTTCATCTGTCCCTCCAGCGGTGCGGCGGCTCTCCGATCCAGAGCTGACTCCTCTGTCCTTGCAGGCACTTCCGATCCAGCAATGTCTGCAGGCGGGTGCACACGTCTATAGACCTACCTTGCGTCTCTGCTCGTCTCCCGGCCGAGAATCCGAACTGCGCATGCGCCCGCCCCAAGATGCTTTGCGGCCGCTCGAGCAGTTTCAGTTAATACATATACAGCATATTTACTGTCAGGGCCCGATGTACCATTAGTTACCATAGGTATGTGCTTACAAGTGCCAGAGGCGAGGTGTGCTTTTACCTGTAAATGTATTGCCCACACATTTTCCCCTATCACCAGTCTCCTTATGAGTCTCCTCATAATAGAATTTTTACATGTTATCACAATATTCTAAATTAAGTTGGGACCAGGGAAAACTTCTACGAGTCAGTAAGATTGCTCTGCTGCTTCCTCTTTTACTGTTTTGCTTTATGCTCACTGCAAAAAGATGACTACATTTATTCGCTGTCCAATGAGGAGCCTGGAGACAAAGAGGTACCAAAGGAGGCTGATCTGAGGAACCAGGAATTGGACAATTTGCTTTCTGCTCTGCTCAACACTTTGTGCAGCTGCTGGCTCTCAGTCCTTCCTAGCACTGACAGCTGGGGTCCCCACTGATGATCAGACCTAATCCAAGTAGTTCCCTATAATAAAATCACTATGTCAGTTTTGACATAGTAATCACATTCATGCTGAAGTTTCTATAGACAGCAGATCAACACTGACATCTAAAGTGTGTATCTGCAGTAGCACCTATTTAATAGTGTAACTGTCAGATACAGTTGCATTATTTGTAAAAAATAATTTATTTCAGGAGAAGGTTTTTTGTAATCCCCCCCCCCATTTGGCAGCTCTAATAAAAACGGAGCGTGCATTTATTTTGGGCAACTCAGAATAATAATGTGCTGGATTAGTGTGATCCTAGTTCATTTTATTACTTCATTGCTGTGGTGTATGTGTATAGGGCAATGCCCCAGCTGGCGCTCGTGCAGAAGAACTTTCTTGGGTAAACCTTGTAGTTCTAAGGAAACCGGAAGTCAGGTTTTCCCAGGAGCTTCAAGTTAAATTATGTCTAAATAAAGCTGGACATACACTGGCTGTTTTTTCTCATTTAGCCCTGCCCCTGGAAAAAAACCACTTGGTTCCCCCATCCATGCTAAATAGCCCCCCACTGGGTTATTGTATTCTGACAGCAGCTGTGCTGTCAGAGTACCTGAGATTAAATGAAATCGTTAAGAGTAGCTCCTTCGATAAAGGTTGATTGAAAAACTTACTTTTGCTGAACGGAGGGAGCGGAGGTGCCATGGGGGCCACACACTGCATAAATTCAAGCAGTATATGGCCAGCTTTAGCAGGAGATATTTTCTGGCTGAAATATAACAAACATGTTTCTAGGCATAATTCATTGTCTAGCAGGGCCTCCGTTTGCATTTTTATTGGCATATGTTTGACATTTTTTTTTAATAGATCTGGATAGAGAAAAGCAATATATATTTGACTTTGACTGGAATCAAATTAGGTAGAGATTTCACTGGCTTATCCCCTTTTGTTGCTGTTTAACAGGAATAAAGTGTGTCATTATAACCAAATATGGGAGGAGATCGTTTCCCCAGGGGAGTGCAGGACTGGAGAGGAAGCCTGGTTTCTCTGCTATAATTAACTTGCTGGCTAAATGTGGGAGCTGTGAAGACACCTCTGTGGTGGGGTGACAATACGCTCCTCATACATATGCAACAAGACTTCACACTGCTTACATTTCCCTGCTTCCTGCCCATACCAACCAATGCTGCACTCAGGGGAGGGCGCATTTGTACTTAAATATAATTTTAAGTGGAAACAATGTTAAGAAAATCTCTTCTTTCTGTCCAGAGCAATTGAATAGCACAGAGTGAAGTGGCATATTGTGTGGGATGCAGCCACATCATACAAATATACAGGCATTCCTTTGTCAGTTCTGATCAAGGTCATCACAACAGGACGATGCTTGTTTTACTCTCGAAGTCTGTGTATTTATCATCCTAAAGGAAAAATATCCTAATTTCTTCAACAGCAGTTGTCCAATGCAACAATGGCAGTCTATGGGGGTCACCAATGATACCTCACTTAAAAACACACAAAAGCCAATAATTAACTTTAGTTACAAATGTGATATAATCTAAAACAGTTTACACGCGCCTTCTTTTGAAAGCCCTTGTTTGGAAACAAAAAGGGAATCCTTCTTTAACCTCCCTGGCGGTCTGATTATTTCATTTTTTTGTTCTATTTTTTCAGGGGGTTTTTCGCGGACACTCGCAAGGGATGGAACCCGGAAGACGGATGTCGGCATCGGCCAGAGGGCACAGCACGGCTCGAGGGACAAGGTAAGTAATGCTACGCTTTCTATACCTCCACCCACACAGTTCAATCAATGGGATGAGATAGGGAGGCACACACTAAACAGTGAACAGAATACAGAAGTGGACAAGTATAGGGGTGTAAATAATCCCTTTATTAGTTCACTTAATGCCAGTCTTGGAAGTAATGGCCTGGGATTGTGGGAAATCTGGTGCTACATCTTTATACAGTAATTGCTACCATAAAAACATATTCTCCAGATAAAAGAAAACTAGTAGGTGAGCCCATAATGAGAAGTGAGTGGTAGTAATAATAGTATACAGTAATAGCTGAAATGAGGGAGTACCATTTATCTGAAACATATATGGTTTGCCATGAAACTCTCATATGACAAACCCCAGCTGTCATCTAATCATTAGCATAGGTAAGCATTCCTAGTTGTCTTGAAGAAGGATGTCTGGTGACTACCTGGTGACTACATCCTACCAATAATTGGAGTGCTGGGCATATGGAGGAAAGAAATACTGGTTTTATCCTTAATGATTTTCTGCCACTGAACACACCCATGGGAGGAAACACAATACTGGTCACTGCTGGTGTAGAAAGAAGATGTGTTCTATCATATTATTAATATGTATGATCAGTGGCGGTGCTAAGGAACAAAGGCTGACATATAGCACAGTGCTGTGCAGAGAACATTGAGCCAGTCACATTAGTTTCTGTACGGAGGAGCTTACACTCTAATGCAGAATGGCACCGGCTGCAGAGGGACTACAAATCCCAGCAATACATTATACATCAATGCAGAACAGTATATGAATTGGACTTAGGACTTTGCAATGCACTGGACTCAGGACTTATGAACGCACTGGACTCAGGACTTATTAACGCACTGGACTCAGGACTTATTAACGCACTGGACTCAGGACTTATTAACGCACTGGACTCAGGACTTAGTAACGCACTCAATTCTGGGCTTAGTAACGCACTGGACTCAGGACTTATTAACGCACTGGACTCAGGACTCTCTTGAGGCCCCACAGAGCCCACCTGAGACCCCACACAGCCCACCTGAGAGTGACCCTGCAGAGCTCACTATAGATACTGCACAGCCCATATGAGACTCTCTTTGATGGGCTCTGCAGAGTCTCAGGTCGGCTGGGCCGGGCCCCAGCAGTGCTGGTCCAGCGGCGGAGGAGGCTGGGACCCAGCAGCGCTGGTCAGGTGTGTCCAGTGGCGGAGGTGGAGGAGGCTGGAGCCCAGTAGCAGCAGGTAGGAGGAGCTGCGTGTGCAGAGAAAGGGATCCCGACCAGCCGACCTGAGACTCTGCAGTGAGCTCTGCAGGGTCACTCTCAGGTGGGCTGTGTGGGGTCCCAGGTGGGCTCTGCGGGGCCTCAAGAGAGTCCTGAGTCCAGTGCGTTACCAGCCTCCTCCACCTTCACCTCTGCCCCTGTCAATGGGCCCCCCAGCCTTGGGCCCTGGGGCGGCCGCACCTCCGGTAGCTCCGCCCCTGTGTATATAATGACAGCTGGAGCTTTTTATCAAAGCGGCAATTGATTTTCTTTATTTAACGCTGTCCGTATGAAATAGCCATAGGAAATGTGTACATATAATGCAAATGTAATAACATGAACAACAATATGCACTGTCCTTGGGAAAGTTTGTTCAGTCTAGAAGGACCCTGTTTACCCATTGCCCAGTTTTCTTATCAAGCTTGATTTACAGTGTTCAGATATTGCTCCACTTGAAAAACATACAATATATATTGGAGGCCCTTTACCTTATAATTTTTTTTTTTTTAAAAGAGAGAGCAGATTATTTGCTAGAATCTGTGCTGTACTGTTAGCTGGAGGGCTGCAAGTTGATAAACCTTAATGAGACACATAAAACAGCTTAAATGTTAATATCATGCATAGACATCTTGGATTTATTACTGACGTTGTTGCATATTTATTTTTAAACAGGGACAGGAAATGTTGGCAAATCTCTGCAATGGGGACAGAGACAAAAACAAAGATACCCACTTTTGTAGTAGAGGGAACAATAGTTAGAATCTCTATCAAGTTGTTTTGTTTTTTTGCTATCACATATACAGCCATAACATTATGACTACTGAGAGGTGAAGTGAATAACATTGATTATCTCATTACAATGACACCTGGAAGTGGGGGGATATACAGTATTAGGCAGCAAGTGAACATTTTGTCCCTAGAGTTGATGTGTTGGAAGCAACAAAAAAAATGGCCAAATATAAGGATTTAGACAACTTTGACAAGGGCCAGAGTCAGAGCAACTCCAAAACTGAATCTCTTGTGGAATGTTCCTGGTCTGCAGTGGTCAGCACCTACCAAAAGTGGTCCAAGAAAGGAAAACTGGTGGACTGGCAACAGGGACACGAGGGGCCAAAACTCATTGATGCATGTGGGGAGTGAAGGATGCCCCACTTCGCAACTTACAGGACTCAAAGGATCTGCTACTGACGGCTTGGTGCCACATATATTCAGAGGTTTAGTGGAGTCCATGCCTTGATGGGTCAGGGCTGGTATGGCAGGAAAAGGGGGGCCTATTCAGTATTAGGTGGGTGGTCATAATGTTATGGCTGATCAGTGTATACTATTCTTCAATGTATATTAAGCTGTTTTCCTGGAATTTAACTTTAAGGTATGATTGGACAGCAGAGGCAGCTTTTCTTTCAGCTGTTGGCAGGATCATTTAGGGGTTCATTTCAAGACATATGAAATAATGTAAAATACCTCTAATTTTAAAAAGAAGTGGGACTTAAAGCCTAATTGAACTTTCAGTTGAAATCAGCTAAATACATTACAGGTGCATTAAAAAAATAAGCGTTCAATGCCTTAAAGTCTCTTCTCTTTCTAAAGCCTGAGTAGAAAAGCCTGCGTCCTGCCAGCATGCTGCAGAGTGGGACCCTGTGGACTGTTTAAAGCTTTGTTCCATACCATCTTATTTTCCTCCTTCCAAAAAAGCAAAAGAATAGAAAAAGTGATACATATACAAGTTTTCCATACGGATTGTACCGTTGGTGTATGCCAATGCTAGCCATTTATTATCTATATTTTTCTAATGCTAAATATATACTTGCCAACATGATCATCCCAGTCCCTGGGGCACTGTCACCCCTTTGGCCCACACATATCACGCCTCTGGTCAGACCCATCCAAATCTCATCCACTTTGCTCACAGTCCTGCACAGATCACACTAACTTTCTGGGTGGTTCCGTCCTAATTATGTTGGAACCACGCATGCTCAGTAACTCAAATAAAGGTGGCCATACACTTTACAACCCTCGTAAGACCTTAGTCTTGCAAGGGTTGTAAAGTAATTAAAAAAACGTATGATCTGCCCATCTTGGACAGGCAGATCGTACTCTCGATCATCGCAAGCCCGCCCCCCTGAGGGGCGGGCTTCCGATGACCGCAATGCTGAACGGGCAGTGTGCGCACACCGGCCCGTTCGGCATTTGTCTCCCGAGCACCGTTCAAACCAGCCGAAAATCGTACGATTTCCGGCTTGTTTTCTAGCGTGCTCCCTAGACAAAAGACGTGCGACCGTACAGTAAAAGCGGTTGCACGTCTTCCATACACTGCGATTATCGTACGATCGCGGGATTTCCCGCGATTATCGCGTGATAATTGCACAGTGTATGGGCACCTTAAGAGTGATGCAGTGATCTCAGGGACATAGCATCATCAGGATAGAGCACCTAGATGTGGGTCTGTCATGGCAGAATCGGGACAGTTGACATCTATGTCAGTATCTCTCAGTATTTGTTTCCATTCTTGGAATATGATAATGAGGAAAGGAAACAACCCTTTCTGTTGCTCCAACAAGCAATAAAGCTCAGCTGCAAAATCTGCTACAAATTATAGTCTGGTTCCAACGGTTCACTACTATAAGTACAAAGCTAAGCCAGGAGCCCTTCCCACAGTAGGATTGTGTTGCATTGGACGCATGTGAATGTGCATAGAGTAGTTGTTAATGTGCTTTGCGTTAAGGCAGCACGTTCATTTGAATAGGATACCAACACACCACCACGTAGCTAAAATTGGAGATTACCCTTTTGTTTTTTAAATGAATCACAATGAATCAGCGAATCACAATGAATGATATGTGTGTTGTGGTGTTCTGCGGTGCCCGCTGCTGTAACAGTGTGTTGGGGATTAATTCAAAATTGATGGCACTGCAACACGCATTTTGCTATATGTTACTGCAGCACATAAGTATGAATCACAGGACAGGGCTCTGCAATGCCCACTGTAAACAGCCCTTATGAACAGCCATCATCTTCTGTGTTTGCATACCATTACACCAGCTGTGACCAGTGATCCATTACCGCCTGCCCACTATTGCTCTTACATTTAAATTACCTCTAAATAAAGTAATTCTGCCACATGTCCACATTTCTGAAGGCTAGAAAGACCAAGTAGTGTTTATTGCTTTATTGTTATGTAAAACTAAAGAGCAATCTATGTGGTCTCGCAGACTATACGAACTGCTGCATCCTTTATGACATGTTCAGAACATTGGGACCACAGATACATTGTTGGGGCTTTTTGTGTTTAATTATTTTTTATAATCTTCCAAACCAATTTCAGCTATTAGACATTGCAATCTAAAATTAAAAACAGGAACCGCATGTTTTCTAACCGCACATTCCTTAAAGTTGAATTCCAGGGAGCTATAAAAATCATCACTGAATGCAGTTATGGATTCATCTAAAAATACACTGCCTGGCCCCACAAAAAAGTCACCACTTGGATTTAGCGAAGAAAATAGGTAAGAGCCTTCCACTGGATAATAAGTTCAGCAACGTTAAAGCCCAAAAAGCCTCTTGTAAAACCCTGTGCAGCAGCCTTCTAAATGGGAGAGGGAGGGGCAGCACTGGGTATCAGCCTCTTGTAAAACCCTGTACCAGGGCTGTAGCTACCATGGGGCGATTAAGGCACTCGCCTCAGGCGCAGCTGAGAGGGGGCGCAGCCAGGGCCGGCCGGGCTTCACCCCTCACCCCTGTTGTCATGGTGAGCACAGGGCGCCATTGGCAGCAGGGGGGCCAAGAGGCCAACACAGTGGCGGCTCTGCTGGGAGAGCCTCCAGCTTCTCTTCTGATCCCTGCTGCTCTCCCCCATCTGTATGGGCAGAGGACTCTGTGTCCTCAATCTCTTTTTCTATTTCAAATGTCTGTTTAGACCCCTGATATTTCCCCAAAGCCCCCCAACAGTAAAAAAATAACAATATTAATAAAAAATAATTAATCCCCCTACACACACACACACTCATGCACACATATTACCAGACATGTGCAAACACTATCAATTAGTTTTGGACGAAATAAACGGAAACTAAAAATATTTTCCTTAGATTCGTTAAACGAAACACATTTTTATGCTATTTTGGATTCGGCCACCAGCACATTCTGTGCATGCGCGCCGCCATCCTAGAGGCAGGGTGCATGACGTCACATACCACACGTCTGTTGGGGGCACAATTTTCTGTTCTTTCCTCGGGCGCAAAAGGAGCTAGCTACGGCTCTGCCCCGTACAGCAGCCACCTGACTGGGAGATCAAGGGGCAGCACTAGGGACCAATCTGGTGTGCTGCATGCACATGTGCTAGCAAGGAAGATGCTCTCAGGATAGAACAGAGTGAGCAGAGAGATGACCTTGTCAGTAAGCTGCTGTTTCTTCACTGTACCAACACCCCACATTTTTTAAATGACAAAATTTGGAAAATTTACCAACAAAGCACATTTTTGGTAAACGGAAATGTGATAGAAAATGCTTTAAAAATGAAACAATCATTATTAGTATAAACAGTATAAACAATACGCAAAAAGTTGGATAAAAAAAAAAAAGCGCAGTGCTTTGAACTATGTATGCTGAGAGTCAATGTCTTTGCTTTTTTTATTGCTCTGATTATGTGTTGTGCTGTTTATCAAACATGAGTAGTATAGTGTCAGAGAGACTAATGTGCTATTGTCAATGCAATATTGTGAAAGGCCTGATGCCTCACCTAGGATTTGTTGTTCACTGTTATAACAGATCTATGATTAAGCTCAAGTATGCATGAAAACACATTTGAGATTTTGTCTGAGACATATGCTGTATGCCAATTAATGAATGAAAGATTACACACCTCGTTTCCTTATAGTTAGTTACAGTGTCTTGTGTGGCTGGTTGCAAGCTGGTGTGCCAGGGACGTGTGGTCCCTGTAGAGCCTTATCTGCCTTATCTGCTACTATGAAAGAAAAAGCTGTCAGCTTCAACTTTGAAGCTGACAGCTCTTTCTTAATTCAGACCGGCTTCTATCAGGTTACACTGCGGGGAAAGCCTCCCTGATGTGTAACCTGTCATGGACAGTTAATTACAGGCAGCATTTCATCTCGCTTTTGACAGCTGTGTTAGGTTACACAGCAGCGGACATCCCTGTTGCTGTGTGCAAGCTAACACAATGAGGTCAGAGCTACAACAAGCTTCTGACTTAAAGTCCGAGGCTTGAGCACTGTGGATGGTTTGGACCAATAGAAAAGCGCCATTGGTCCAAGCCGTCCAACCCAAAAAAAAGAAAAAAACCACTGATGGCATCCATCTAGATGCCTCATCAGTGACAAGCAAGTGGGGGACAGTGAGGCTCTTCCCTTTCTCCTCCCTCCTCCACACATAACTCGGTGACCGGACATGGGGCAGGAAGGGGGCAGACCGGGGGGTTGCCTCATCTGCCACTGACCTCACCGCACATCCCTGGTGTGCACCCTGTCAGTGGATCCAAGTGGACTGACCCAGAGAAACACCTAATACATGTGCTTTTCATGTTAGAAACTGTTATTGATGTATGGTCTAGAGAGAAAGGAAGTGTACACATATATTACATTTGTTTTTGATAATGCAATCAAAGCTTACTTGGAAAAAATCCTTTTTATGTAGTGAGTGCTGCCTTCCGTCTGCCCATTACTTTCAACAACTTCTTGGATTCCCAGTGTGCTCTGCATCTCTTTCCTTGCTGCTTGATGTAATGCAATCTCAATTTCTCAAGACTACATATCCCATGAGTAGCCGAGGAGTAGTAGAAGTGGTTCGGCTGCCTTTCTAACAGGCCGCTTCACTGATCGGGCTCCTCGTCAGTCATCTGCAGCTTCCTCCACCCACTTCAGCTGCCATGGGCTGGGAGGGAGACAGCAGCACTACCATTGGCCGGCTGTATACTCCGGGAGAGCGGGTCTTGAAGGGAGGGTACAAGGAGGTGGTTTGAGGCTTCACCTCAGTACATGCAGGAAACATCGCTGCCCCCCCCCCCCACCAGGAGAGGAAAAGGGGAAAAGGGCATTAGAGCAGAGGACTGGAATTAGGACATCAGATTAACTATGTGCACTATAAGTCTCTGTTCTTTCTGCGTTACACTGCTGACCTCTGCACACTGCATTACTACTGACCTCTGCATTACACTGCTGAGCTTTGCATTACACTGCTGAGCTTTGCATTACACTGCTGACCTCTGCATTATACCACTGACATCTGCATTATACCACTGACCTCTGTACACTGCATTACACCGCTGACCTATATACTATGCATTATACCGCTGACCTCTATACTATGCATTACACTGCTGCACTCTCCATTACACCACTGACCTCTGTATTACACCGTTGACTTCTGTACTCTTCGTTGCACTACTGACCTCTGTACTATGCATTACACAGCTGACTCCTGTTCTATGTGTTAAACCGATGTCTTCTGCTCTCTGCATTATACCGCTGACCTCTGTACTCTGTGTTTCACCAGTAACCTCTGCATTCTGCGTTAAACCACTAACCTCTACTATGCGTTACACCACTGACCTCTTTACCCTGCATTACACCACTGACTTCTGTACTCTGCATTACACCCCTGACCTCTGTACTATGTGTTACACTGCTGACTCCTGTACTATGCGTTACACCGTTGACCTCTGCACTTTGCATTACAACTGACCTCTGCATTACACTACCGACCTCTGCACTATGCTTCAGACTGCTGACCTCTGTACTATGCATTACATTACTGATCTCCACAATACACCCACTGACCACTGCACTCTGCATTACACCACTGACCTCTATTCTGCATTAAACTGCTGACCTCTGCATTCTGCGTTGCACCACTAACCTCTGTACTATGTGACACACTGCTGATCTCTGTACTCTGCATTACACCACTGATCTCTGTACTATGCAGTACACCACTGACCTCTGTATTATGTGTTACACCACTGACCTTTGTACTATGCATTACACCGCTGACCTCTATACTATGCATTACACCGCTGACCTCTGTACTCTGCATTACATCACTGACCTCTGCACTCTGCATTACACCACTGACCTCTGCATTACACTGCTGACCTCTGCAATACACTGCTGACCTATGCATTACATTGCTGATCTCTGCATTATACCACTGGCCTCTACTCTTCATTACACCACTGAGCTCTGTACTATGTGTTATACCACTGACCTCTGTATTATGCGCTACACCCCTGAACTTTGTACTATGCGTTACACCGCTGACCTCTGCATTACACCACTGACCTCTGCAATACACTGCTGACCTATGCATTACACTGCTGATCTCTGCATTATACCACTGGCCTCTACTCTTCATTACACCACTGAGCTCTGTACTATGTGTTACACCGCTGACCTCTGTTCTATGTGTTACACTGCTGACCTCTGCATTATACCACTGACCTCTGTAGCCTGTGTTACACCTTCAACCTCTATATTCTGCGTTACAAACTGAGCGCTGCACTCTGCATTACACCACTAACCTCTGTACTCTGCCTTACACTGCTGACTTCTGCACTCTGTGTTACACCTCTGCACTCTGTGTTACATCGCTGACCTCTGCACTCTGTGTTACACCGCTGACTTCTGTACTATGCATTACACCGCTGACCTCTGCACTCTGCATTACACCCCTGACCACTGTACTGTGGTTTACACCGCTGACTTCTGCACTCTGCATTACACCATTGACCTCTGTACAATGCGTTACACCGCTGACTCCTGTACTATGCGTTACATCGCTGACTTCTGTACTCTGTGTTGCACCGCTAACCTCTGCATTCTGTGTTTCACCACTAACCTCTGTACTATGCGTTACACCACTGACCTCTGTACTATGTGTTACACCGCTGACTTCTGCACTATGTGTTACATTACTGACCTCTACATTACACCACTGACCTCTGCACTCTGCATTACACTGCTGACCTCTGTACTATGCGTTACACTACTAACCTCTATACTATGCGTTACACCACTGAACTTTGTACTATGTGTTACACCACTGACCTCTGCACTCTGCCTTACACCACTGACCTCTATACTTTGCATTACACAGCTGACCACTGTACTCTGAGTTACACCACTGAGCTCTGCACTCTGTGTTACACCGCTGACCTCTGTTCCGTGCATTACGCATTTTGATGCTTTGTGTTCAAAGTATATATTTTATTAATGTTATAGCTCCAACATGTTCTGTGCTACTAACAGAGTATGAAGGCAATTCCTTTGAGTTCCTGTCTAATATGCCTCCACAGTCATACAACCATATATGATTGGAACGGTTTACTTAACATTTATTTTTTATGGTGAGAAAAAATTCACCTGCATGAAATCCTCAAAAACAAGGGGAGAACATGCAAACTCCATCTAGATGTCATTCCCCTTTTGGGAACATATGGCCTGTTGATGCAAGGCTGTAGCTCTAACCACTAATTCACCATGCTTCAAATACTGTATATTAAAAATATATATTTTAATGGTTCTTAAAAAAGCTGATTGTTGGAGGAAATTAGTAAATATATATTGTTACAGAGTTATTTTTTGGTCTTTCATTCCTATGGAGACCCCTGAATGCAGAGATTCCAGTTTTAGGCATGTATCCATAAAACCCCATGCCTGTACACACAACAGGGCTGTTTACTTATGAAAACCATTGAATGTGCCTGCAAGATCATACTCAGGAAAAAAGAAGCAGTAGTGCAGAAGATATTGTTGTTTTACATAATGTGAACTTGAAAAAAACCCTACCTACCCACCGTTGCTGTCCTCATAATCACCAACAGTACCACAAATCTCAAATGCAGATATTCCAGTACTTTGTCTTCTACAACCTATCCAGGACAGTGCAGGGCATACAGCCTTTGGGGTTAAGACAGTCCTCATACAGTATATGTCATGCATGAGCGGGGTACTAGCCATAGAGAACAATGGCCATCTCTGTCTCTAGCACAGTTCATGTGCCCAGGACAATCATGATTCTGTATGGCAAGAGTAGGCAACATTGGCACTCCAGCTGTGGTGAAACCTCAAATCCCATTGTGTCTCTGCCTCTGGGAGTCATGTCTGTGCCTGTTAGTCTTGCAGTGCCTCATGGGATTTGTAGTTCAACAATAGCTGGTGTGCCGAGGTTGCCTATCCCTGCTCTATGGTCTCACAAATACAGGACATACAGTATAAACAATGGCAGCTTATACTGTATATATCTCTCAGTACAAGTTTCCTTTAATATCTCAGACCAGCTATAAATGCACGCAGAAAAATATCTTTATGATCTAGTCAGCAATATAGTGCTCGGAAGGAAAATTGTAGGAGCTGTTGGCTGCAGAGAGAAGGAGCAGATGGTGGATCTTCAGCTATTTCATGAAACTTTTGACTATTGATTTGGATCCATTCTTTTCAAGTCTTATTCATCAAGCCAGCATGGCTCTGTTATCAAAGTAGAATGTTAAGTTGCTTTGAAGTGCAAGTAACGACAGATACATAATTAAACACAAATAAAACATAAATTCATTTAAAAACATTTATGTAATTAAAAATATTGATTTGTTTTTGCAAAATCTGAAGAAAAGTGAATTTGACAGCAGTTTGGCTCCCAACTTACATCAGCCATAAACTAAATCCATAAGCCATAAATTACAAAGGATTTTGTAATTTTATGTTTTTATAAACTGACATTAATATAATTTCCTAATAAAATCTATACTTCCCACATATGGGATATGTTTTGCAGATTGAATCCATGATGCTCAGGTAGAAAAGCTCTACACAGGGCTGTACTTAGACATCATGCTGTCTGAGGGACACATGAATGATGGTGCCCTTTTCTTCAAGCTTGTCCCTTGTGTCATGTGATTATTTAAGTAATAATTACTGCCAGAATGTGCTATCGGGGGGCAGCAGGAAATCTTGATATATTCTGAACTCATTTTCAACTGTACAGACCACAAACAAGAGAAAGGAGAGAGAGCTTCATCTTTCCTGAACTATAGTGAGTCTTCTGAATTCTCCCAGCAGGGCAGCCATCAGAAATTTCGGGGCCCCCTACACAGCTTTAGGCCTGGCCCCCCCCTGTCAAAAAAAATGGTATGAAATTCGTATCAGTACTGCATTGCATGACGGAATAAACGTCAGTCAAAGTACCGCAGCCCTGAATACTGAAAAATGGCCTGGCCAGGAAGGGGGTGAAACACCTGGTCTTCAAGTGGTTAAAAAACACACACATAACTTCATAAAAAAAAAATGACACACCCTCATTAAAAAAACACAATAAGACACACTCTCACAACTAATAATAGTTCATGGAAAATGCCCCCTCTCCTGCTTACCTGTTTTGCAGGAAGGGGGGCTGCATCCCTGAGCTTCAGTGAAGAATCAATGTGCTCTGCACTCTGGCTGGTGCAGACATACTAATCGCTCCCTGCATGTGAGCAGAGACACCACGAGGGAGCGGTCAGTATGGTCTGCATCAGCAAGAGATGCAGATCATACTGATTCCCCACCAGGGAATGATTTTCATTTAATATATTGCCGTCTCGGCAATACATTAAATGGGATGTGGGCACTTGCCAAGTTTAAAGATGGCCGCCGCTACTCGCGGCGGCCATCTTTAAAAACCTAATGTGCATTGGACACAGGGGGGACACCGGAGGCTCGTACAGCATCCGAGATTACAATGTGGAGTGTGCGGGCCCCTGCTTCCTTCGGTGCTGCGGGGCCCGGCCGCCTTCAGTCACCTGTACGACCGTCACCCAGGTAAGGTTCGCGGGCCCATGAGGCTGGGCGGGCCCCTTACTTGAGTGTCGGCCGTACCCCCCTGACGGCGGCCCTGCCTCCCAGCATCCCCTGCACCCTCTTTGCCATAGTTCCGTATGGTCACAAATGTACAGAGGTGGACAGAAGAGGGAAACAAAATAAGGATATATCAGTTCAGATCAATTGTAAATTTGAGAATTCGTACTCACCCTTCTGATACGGGACTCTGATATGAAGTGTTATTTAACAGCATTTAAAGGAGAACTATGGGATTAGGGCTTTTCCCCATAGTTCTCCAAAGGCAGGGGTAGCAAACCTCCGGCCTAGCCAGCTGTACCCTCCCCCGTCCGTTCCGCCAGTCAGCACTGGAGGATCGGACAGGGGAGGGGGAATCCCTGCAGGGAGCCGTGACAGTTACGGCTCTCTGCAGGGATAGATCGAGAAGTGAGTGAGCGACGGTATGTGTTCGCTCACTTCCTAATCTACTGAGCCGACCTGTGACAGTTTCATTGTCACAGGTCGGCTAGAACTCTGAGGCTGAGTGATTTTCACTCGCCTCATAGTTCTCCTTTAACTTTGTGTTCAAACTGGTTATTGCTTATTTTAGGAATTCAAAAATAGGTTCCAAGCTGCAGGAGGTTACATTATTTCAGCCAATATAATAAAACTTCAACAATGAAAGTCATCTTTCTCTGTTGTCCATGTGATTCATTCACCATACAGCTAACGTAGTGTCAGTCATACTGGTTCTGTTGCATGACGTCATTGGCCATATGCAGAATATTATTACTAATCCTGCAACACCAATTTGGGGAATAGTTGCTGATTATTGCAGGAATTTTGCACATTGTTATATATTTTTTTCGAAAGCTGAAATAATGTTGTTTTTAGAGCTTATCTAAATCAGACAAAATTGCTATATCAGTAATTAGATAATGAGATAATGAGCGAGTCTCTTTAAAGTAGAACTATGGCCTCCTGTCTGCAATCATATATTTCTCTTAGGCCACCTGCAAAGTCTCACAAACACCTGTTGATCCTGCCAGTGAAGTCTATCTAGTGCAGCTTCCTGGCATGTGGTGACAACACTGCTGCACTGCTACTGAATTCAGAGCAGCTCTGTCACTCTCATGTAGGCTGTGCCTGCCTGCACTGCGATGAGAAGACAAAGTGTGTCGCTATCAGCATTGTCACTGTTTATTTACAAGCTTGTAGCTTGTCACTTAGCACCTGATCACACCTAGTCCTGCCCACTGCTTTCTGGATTGACAGCAACACCTTTGCTGCTTAAACCTACCCAATGTGAGCTACACTGTCTGGGACCGGAATATATGAGGCACACATGTAGGGGAAGTAAAGGAAGTTGAATATTTTTACTTTATGAGGCTTGTACATCTTATAGTAATGGGATCTGTCTAGATTGTCACACAGAAGCCTTTAGATGTATATTAATATCACATTTACCTTTTGTAGTTACAGTGAAACTTCAGACAAATGGTCCCTGTGTGTGTTGTAAAGTAAAGCTCACTCCTGTGATGGACTACAATCACACATTTAGTTTACTTATGTGTATTGAGATTGTCGTCCATCATGTGAGCAGTCCTTCAATCCCGGGATCCGCTACCCCATCTACGGCCCGGGACCGGGTCGGGAGGGCGTCAGGAGGAGAAGAAGAGGAGAAGAACTCCTTGCTGATCTCCCTCCGGGCTGTGAATGCAGAAGTGATGTGTATTACATCACTTCCGCATTCACCTGTCAGTCATCTGGCTGCTATAGCCAGAGAGAAGCTGATGAAGCAGAACTTTGCTTCATCAGCATCTTTTGGGGTCCCTAGGTGACATTAGGGGTCCTAGAGACCCCTAATGTATCCATAAAGAGGACCTGTCAGTGTGCCTTTGCTAATATATAGGGGCATTGTATGTAATAGCAATAACAATAAGGGTAAAAAGTCACAAATAAAAAAGTCAGATGCGTCAGCGAGTGAAAACGACAATTGTGCTACACATGTTACATATCGCCGTGAACGTCGAAGTGAGACTTACATAGTCTCTTCTGCCATAAATGCCCTGCCTGTCAGAATGTGTTTTCAATTCCACTTTAATACAGAAAAGGTCACCCCAAGTATTACTGGTATAACTTTACTGCTTCCTGGATCACCTAGCTACTTGTTGGATAGAGATGGTGGATTAATTGTCCAGTAAGCAGGCTGGAGGCGATAAGGTGACATATGAAGATAAACTGTACCAGGAATTATTTCTGCCAGCTGCCTGGGGGTGCAGTGTGGACAATGTACTGTATGTAAATATGTACTGTTGCAGATGCTGAGTGCCCTAGGCTATAATAATGACTACCGGTAAATAAGGTATAGAAGGCACTTAAGTGCAGTTTGAGATGGCAGATGGGTCTCTACAATTCCTAATAGCACTGTAAAGGTGTAAAGCGCAGTGTAGCTTTGCAGATTGTATACCAGCATCTTCTTTCCTTGCACTTTAATATTCAAGTTGGTATCTTTCAGATTCAGAAGAGGGGAGAAGCCTGTTCTTGATGATTATGGGCAGAGTCCAAAAGAACATCTTTAACTAGATAATATGAATGTGCTCCCACCATTACAAACCAGCCAACTGATACAGTATATAGTTCAATGGTTACTTCCTCCTCCTCCATACTCTAAGTATCACCCAATACTTGCAAGTTAAGCATGTTGGGATGTATTACGGTTGAGGGTTTCTTAGAATTTAATATGCAAGCCAGACGCTGAGTGTTATTGGATGCCTTCAGGGAACACCCATTATTCTGACTGATAGCCATTATCTGTAAACACTAAAGATTCAAAGGACATTTGCTCTCCTGCCTGTCTTGCATGTTTATGTCCTCAAGGGCATGGAAAACAACAGAAGCTAAACAAGCTCTGTCTGAAAAGATATTATTTGAAACAAGATGGCAAATCTATTCAGGAAGACAAATGTTTCTCTACTTAGGGGCAGTAACAACATCGTATGAATCTACAATCTAGAAGGAGATGCTTGCTCCTTCAGGAGGGAGATTGTTTGCCTTGACTAAAGCTGAGAAAGGGGGCCCAGTTAGTAATAAATGGTTGTCTTCTATGTGCCAGTCTTCCATTTACACCAGAAATTCCTGAGATTACATTTTCTGAGACATCTATTCAGTACGTTGCCCTTTCGGCCCTGTAACCTTGTTGAGAACCTTGGCAGTACTGTTAGCAAATTAGGAAGACATAATAAAACTAGCAAAGAAAAGATAGCATTTGGTGCCTTCTAACATACCAGAAAACAATTTCATGTTGATGTTTTCATTGAAAAGAACAGATATAAACTGCTAAAAGTCGCAGTGAAAACGTGTCTTTGTCTTCATGCCAACTGTAGATGCGGTCTGGCTAAGAGAAGGTCTGATGAAATCCTTGAAAGCCGGGGAAGGGGTACATTACTCATAGGATCCTGACAGCAATCCCAGGGACGTTTAAGCATTTTACGCCCCAGGGATGTTCAAACGTTTTGGCATTGGTGCCAAGGCATAGTGAACACTGTGTACACTATGTATGGGATTTCATATTTGCTCCATTTGTGGTGCTTCTATTGATTAAAGTAGGATTTGTGTGCTATAGAGGCATTTAATGTAACCATGATGCTTCCAAATATACAGTATCTGCTTATGTAAGCAACTAACACTTCTTATTTTGCCTACACACATATTGGACAGGTCCTCTTTCCAGGTTGGTAATGTTGGTGGTGGGGAGTTTTCTTGCTGTATTGTCCAGTCTGGGTAGAAATCAGTTAACCTACCAGTATATTCTTGGTTTTGGGAGGAAACTCCGTGCAGATAGGGCTCCTAGTGAGAACAAAACCTGGGACTACAAAGCTGTAAGACAAGAATAATATCCCCTTATTCACAATACTGTCCCAGGCAGCTCTGCTATTCAGGTTCTAATAGTAACAAGTCTGTTAGTCAGCTGCCTTTCCTGAAAAAAGAAACATTTTGACCCTTTGACACTTTATTTCCTTATGTTTTGCCATCTTGCATTCCTTTTTTTCTGTGTCACGGAGGAAGACTTATAATGTGTGTACATTGCCAATTCTCTTCTGCTATAAAAACGGAACATTGCAAATTATTAGGTCCGGGCCACATTGTTCCTTGATTTTATCTAGAATAATTACAGGAGACCTCCAGGCACTCACAGAACTCAGTAATAACAACGGAAAGTGAAAAGCTATTTGTGTGAATGTGCTTATTGTGTTAAAGTTTGTTTCAGGAACAGAAAATGGAGACTCAGTCCTGCGTTTGCAGGTTGCAGATGACATTTAGCCCTTGTGTTGGATCTGACATTTATTTTTCTCCATCCCTTTTCCTGAATTGGCAGAAGCTGCACTTAATGCTGTAAAGGGACTTGCAAAAAGAACTGACTGGGGTTCTCCATTATGAAGTCTATTTAATGTTCCAGCCATACAAGTTTCTTTCTGTGTATAGTTTGCAACTATGTAAGTACACGGGGCAGCCATATTTGCTCATTACGTATGCAGGTTCTACATCCTGCTTTGCCAAGCTAATGGTTGAGTTTCACTACTTCTTCTCACAATGCAAGTCTATGAACTGACTGACACATTGAAAACAATGTGACTGATATAATTGCTTAAAAATGTTGGATGTAAGATAAGTGATTCTAGAAGCTAATCTTTAAAGGAGAACTGAAGCCAAACCTTTTTTCGGCTTTAGTTCTGTTTTGGGTCACAGGAGTACATTTACTAATGTACTCCTGTGACCCACACTCACCATATAGCGGGCTACTGCTCAGGTTTGTGATTGCTCAGTTGTCAAACTATACAGCTGGCCTGTGACAGCTGCAGTGTCCCACGCCGGTTCAAAGTACTGGGAAGAGTATATTTTGTTCTCCAAATACTTCTTTAATTCTATAAGTTTACCACAACAACCAAAGTATGGAAAAGCATTTAAAATGTGAAAGGCACATTCATTTAAAGTAAATACTGCAAAAGGACTTCAAAATGTTTTAAGAGAAATAACCATTTAGGATGTCTGATTTTAAGAGTAGACATCTCATAAAACAGGCAAAATATACTATAGTGTAAGTGATGGAAATGTCATCTATGCAGCTCTGTATGATAAACTTCTATGACTGCAGTTATTTCACCAATATTCATTCTGTTTCAGATTCTTAGCAGAAGGCCAACATCTCTTTTTATAGATCAGCGTGATGCAAAATGACCATAGGGGTAGCACAATAAAGCTACAAAAACACATATCTGTTGAACATCAATGAGGAAGCGTTTAATAATGTGCATAACATGACAGAAAAGTGAAAACAGTGAGATAAAACTACGTACTTCACAGCACATCAGTCATATCAGTTTGGCATTATCACTAAAGTGGCATGAATATCATCAGTCTAGTACAGGCAGATATAGTTGGTTTGGCTATATTAATAAAGCTAAGAGCTATGTAAAAAGTGCAATAAGCTAAGTCAACCAATCAGCAATCATGCTTCACTGATATGACCACAGTTATCTGAAATCTGATTGGGTGATATGGGTTACTGCACTTAACATATGGCTGTACATGTGCAAATAGGTATAACTGAAAAACAGGGCAATATTTTTGTACGCACCGTAAAGTCCCTTTCTTGGAGTTCAATGAAGGACACAGGATTTAAAGACAATTGAGTTATACTGCCGTCTACAAGAGGATTTAGACACGTTGACCAGCCTGGTATAACCCCTGGCACTCCCATTATTCTTCAGCTTTGTAACAAAGCAGTACCAAGAGCAAAGATCATAAACACAGAGGGGTGGGGCCTGTGTCTTTCAATGAACGTCAAGAAAAGGATCTTACAGTGAGTACAAAAATCCAATTTTTTTCTCATCCATTGAAAGACACAGGATTCAGAGGTAACTGGGACACCCAAAAGCAGTCCAACTGAGGGGTCAGCAACACAGCAAACAAAATGCTAACAGGCCCACTATAACAATAGAAAAGCTGTGAACTGCTGCAACTCAAAGAGTTGCCTGAAGGACCTTACGCCAAAAGCTAGAATCGGATGAGGCCTGAACATTCACCTGGTAACTTTCACGTAGAGAACATGTAAACAGAAGACCAAGTTCCAGCCTTGAAAATTTTGGGAAACAGTTGCCTGATGCCAAAAAGCACTAACAGACTGAATAGAGTGTGCTTTCACAGGAAATGGTGGCATCCGAACTTTAAGCCATACATTTGAATGGGGATCTGTTTGAGCCACTAAAAAATGGTGGAACAAAAAGCTGGTTCCCCTTTGCAGGTACCATGGGATATGGAGGTACCTGTGATACTGTCTATCCAGGAATCTGCAAAGGTTAACAGATGTCACCCTACTGGACATTTCTGCAGGTTTGAGGGATATAGGGGCCTAGGATATGTGGTGAAAGTGGACTCCTGGCTTAGGTCTGGCCTTAGAGGTTGAAACCTGGGAGTAACAAAAGGAACGCTTCTTGGACTCAGAGGGGACAATGAGTCTCCCCAGCTTGAGGCTTAGGCTTCTTCTGATGGCTGGGGTAGATGAGTACTCCCATGACATCTTTGATGGAAATATCCAAGGTAACTCTAAGAAATGTTGCCCTTGAAGGGCATCTGCAGCACATGCTTTTTACATGCCTGCTCCTCAGCCCAAAAATTCATCAAAAGAGTTCTCTGCATATTCACTAATAGGCGACTCAAACAGAAGATAAGACCGGGGAGACATCCCCTAACCCATCTACACAGTTGATGCTAGACTAGTAGCAGTACAAGTGGAAGCTACAGCCTGCTCCTCCATCTTTAAGTTGGCATGTACCATATCAATAAGAGTGTCTCTCTAAGCAGGGAGTTATGGCGGCTGCCTGTGACTCCTCAGGACAATATCATCTGGGAAAATATTTTTGAGACTCTTCAACAGATAAGAGCCTCTGAAGCCGAAGATAATGATTCTGCAGGGGAAGAGGTTGACATACCCTTATTGGGCTTAATGGTCAGACTCGGCAATCAAAATTGCAATCTGGCCTATGAAATCCGACATAACTGTGGGTCTTGTTGGGTTAAAACAGAGGAGGAAGCCACACTCGATTGATCTAAGGAAGGCATGTAGAGACTTAAGCAGGGGAGAACATTACAGGCTGTTGGTGTCAGGTTCTTGACAGTGAACACTGCAGGCCACCCCAGAACTGTTACTGGTTCATGAGCAGGGACCCAATACAGTGGGACTACTACACGTGTGTCTGGGATCTGACATGTTGCACTATCAAGCAAGAACAACTTAGCACATACATTATACAAGGTAAAACTTTGGGTATTCACGGACGGTGGAAGCAGGAGAAGTTCAAATGGCTGCAGGTGACCAGGTTACCGTAGGTAGCAGCGTGGACTAACAGGTGAAACTGTGCGTCTCTTCTTTTAAGGAAATGTGGTAGGAAGGTGCTACCTCACACTGAATAGAGGGAATGAGCGCATGGAGTATTGAAGCACAAAACTCTCCTCAGTGATGCAGCACTCAGTCCCTCAGTGTTACAGCCCTTTCTGTGGATAGCGAACAGAAAAATAGGGAAATAAATGGCGCCCAACAGTTTTGATAAACAATATAGCTCTTGGTGCTCGGCCAACACAGCCTACTCAATGAGTCTTCAGAGCCTGGATATCACTAGAGGCTGTGCCAGTATTACCTAATTTTCTCTGAATCCTGTGTCCTTCAGTGAACGAGAAAGAAAAAAGCATTTTGTGGAGTTGGTGGAGTTTTTATTTAGTCAAAAATCGAACAAAAATAAACCTTGAAGCCAAAACCTTTTTTTTAGTTTTAGATAGAATGTGATAAGGATGGAACCCTTGTCAACCTTACATTGTATTGATGTCCCCATTTGGGAGATTTCTGATCACTTCTTGGCTTTTTGACAGCCATCAGACAGTACAGGAAATTTATTGTGGTCTGTTTCCACATGAGGGAGATATCCCCTTGCTTATTGTTAAGGTGACATGTGTCAGGGACGAACCAGCATGTAGAACGGTGCTCGGAAGACAAATGCCGAGCGGGCCGGTGTGCGCACGCGCACACTGCCCGTTCAGCATTGCGGTCATCGGAAGCCCGCCCCTCAGGGGGGCGGGCTTGCGATGATCGAGAGTGCGATCTGCCTGTCCAAGATAGGCAGATCGTACGTTTTTTTAATCCCTTTACAACCATCGCAAGACTAAAGTCTTGCGATGGTTGTAGAGTGTATGGCCACCTTTTGTGTCAGAGCTGCTTGCTTCCTATACAAGCCAAAAGAAGCTTGATGGAGCTCAGAAAAGGGTGTTTAGGAACATTTTAATGGCCCATCTACACCAGCCCTTCCACTGGCCAAACTAAAGCACAGTGCTATGCTAGATAGGTGTGCACCAACTCTCTTTTTTAAGCGGTTTGTTCACATCTCTTAATTAAAAGAAAAACAAAACATCTGATGAAGTTAAATACTAAACTGAATCCACACCTATCATTTACATTACATCTTGAGGACTCCAGCGTAATAGTTTTATCAAATATTTCAGCATCACAAACTGGAATTTATTTCCTATCTGTTCCCTGTTGTGTTGTCAACTTTAATATGAACACCTGGGAGCCAGGACTAATTCTAGTTAAGATCAGGGACAAGACAATGTATTACCCATAGCCTTAGGTATGGATGATACATTGTTGTATCCCTGATCTTTAGTTACTTCCATTCCACATGTGGGAGTTGTACCTTATTGTGGCCTCCACTGCAAGTCCACTGACATCCCTGCAGGATTTCACAACGACTGTAAGCTAAGTAATGGTCCAGTACATACAAAACAGCCCACACACTAAGTATTCCACACTATAAAAACAATATCTATACCATACTAAACCATATCAAGAGAAAGATTGAATCAATTACTTTATACTCCACATGGGCGCTGACATTTTGTACATTTAATATAAATATTCACTATGGTAAAGTAATATAGGTGCCTGGCAATTGTGGAAAAATGTAACAGGAGTCCGCTATGTATAATGTAGCTGCATTATATATCTATATACAAAAGTTCAAATCAAAATAGAACAGTCAAGTTTATTTAATAAGGCCTGGCAAAGTACTAGAACTGTGCAAAGTGCAGCATGCCATAATAATACGAAATAGCTTCACACTGATCTGATTAAGGTAAACTGAAGTCTGGTTCCTATGGGTGCTGCACTTGATACACAGCCATTGCATTTGCCATGGCTCGTAAATAAGCCAATGTGTGTGCAAAATCTGTAAACTCTGCCCTATGTAAACTTCCCATCTTTAATACCCCCCATTCAGTATCAATTTTCTGCCCCTTAAATTGTAAACTAGTTCTAGTTTTCCATTTTCTCTGTGTAAACTTGCTGGCTCTCAACCATGTGCACTCATTCCTCGCCCAAGGTACTTTATGGAGTGTAAATTTCTATTATCTTTAGAAGTGTACACACTGAGGTCTCTTACTTGGAATACTGAATTGAAAAGTTTTGCAGCCTGCAAGTGTTGATGTCTATGTGGCTTTGAATTGTCGGTTTTGTGTTTTAATTTTTTTTACATGAGTTTAACATAATTGTCTAGCGTGGACATTTTTCAGGTCTATGGAGGTTTGTTTTATGTTTATTCTGACATTTGTTTCCTCTACCAGTTCCCAAATGTAAGTGATCAAAAGAAACTGCAGAGACATCTATCACTTATTATTAAGGATTAGCACCTATTGTTATAATAGTCTAAATCTTCAGTTTAAAGCTGAAATGTGACTGTAATACAGCCTGTTCTTCATTTACTGCAGGTTCCTAACATAACTTATTGTGTCTATGGGTCTGCAACCCATCAAGGTTCCTATGAATCCTTTACATCATGCAGGTAGCTATATTGTGTATGATGTGTGCGTGTCTGTGATAGTGTATGTATACCAGCGTGCAGTTAAACCAACTACTCAGACATTAGAAAAGGCATGAGTCTTGCACAGAGGCTTGTCCTTCTTCGAGTAAAATGTCTTGCCTTCAAGGTTCATCTGACAGATCTAAAAAGAAAAGAAACAAGAGTCAGTTTTGTCCATGATAACCAGAGAGTAGTGGATGAAAATCTGTCACGGTCATTCCATAAACCTACCTAGTGAGGCAAGACTAGAACTTAGTTGTCCACTGATAGCTTTTGCTTACTAAACCAAAGCTGATGGATGTTCACAGTGGAAGAGGTCCATGTTGACGAATGCCCAAATCACATACCATGACACAATGTTGTGCACCTCCGAGCTGATTTGCAAAGAGCTGCACTGCATTGTGGAATGCAGTTTGTGTGATTTCTAAAAGTTGGCAATTATATACTGTAGGCACCCTGGGTTATGGGGGCTCCCACTGAGCCCTTTATCATGGTTTTGGCAAGGAAAATGTATCAATCAGCCAAGGAGCCCTTTATTCCCTTCAAAGAATAGCTGGGGGAAATGGATATTGAATACTATTTTAAACACTTTACGGCACACCTCAGGTTTATTTCTGATCTGTGGCCTGGATTCCTGTTCTGTCACCCCAAAAACCTTCAGGACTTAAGGGAAACTTTTCTAAAACACCAATGCTATTAGAAGCAGAATTGTAGAATATTTATGCAAACGCTGCTCTGGGAATAATGACATCCATGATGTACACATAGGCCCAGCATCTCATCTGGCCTTATCCTCCATAGCCTTACTATCTCTAGTCCGCCCCTTTCATTCATTGGATTTCATTTCTTTCAATCATAGGGGGCTTAGCATCACATGTGGGCATAACCTAGGGTGGTCTGCATGAAAATGCAGCCTGTCTAGGAATACACACGCCTCCAAGCTGACATCCACCCATCAGAGCATTTTGATATTTGCATAACTCCTCCCAAGAGCTGGACCATCACCTGCATCAGGGCTGAAGGCTCTTGAGAGGAGTACTAAGGCCGTGATGTTTTCAGGAGGTTATGTATAAAACTCTGCTTGCCTCTCCATCAACCTGCATTGCATAGAGAAGCACGGTCTAAAATAAGATCGGCAACAAAAATGGTAAAATTGTATTTAAAAATGTAACAAATCTGCATTTAGAAAAGATTTTACTGAAACACTAAAGTTAGCATACAAAAGTTATTGCAGAAGAGAAATAAAGCGGTGCTTACCGCACACACAAAACAGGTGTCATGCCAGCTGAATCCTAAAGCTTCCAAGAAACGATCACCGGCATCAATCTTAAAGTCACAGCCCCGACACTTAGTGCCAAACATCTTCTCATAATCTGTATGACAACACACCTGTTAGTCCTGCTGAAACACTTTCAAGATAGACCCAAGTACAGATAGTAACAATTCTCTCCCCATGCATCACTGTGACAGACTCATACAGCTCACCTTTTTCACAGTAGGGCTGCCCTTCCTCCATGTAAAAAGCTCTGTTGCGAATGGGGGCCTTACAGAAGGCACAAGTGAAACACTGAACATGCCAAGTCATTTTTAAAGCATGCATGATCTCCTGAAAAATATTCTTCAGCGCAAAATTATAGCTACTTATAGCTAATTTGCCTACAAACGTCAGGTGGTCATAATAATCTGGCCACTCAGTGTATATGTCAAGAATAAAGGCTCATTTCACAAAGCTTAATCCTCAAGTTTAAGGATCATTGTTTTCATAAGGGTGACACTCATTTTTAGTTGAGTCCAACAAAATGTAAAAATTACAGTCACATGACTAAAATACAGGTCCTTATCCTTGTGTAAAAGCTTTGGGAATTGAGTCCTTTGTGTACTATCTATCCATCATATACATTATCAAATAGCAGGAGGTCTAGTGTGAATCAACCAGCATCATTAACATAATTCGTTTTGGGGATTTTTTTTGCACAATGTATAAAGCTGTGGCTGTTATGTGAATGGGGCAAAATCAAATGTTTTTTAAGGTATTTTCTCTTGTGATCAAATGTTTTGGGAATTGTATCTTAGGGACTGAATGTCCTGAGGCTATTTTCTCTTAGGATTGAATGCTCTTAGAATAAGTTGCATCCATTGCTGCTTTTATTTGACAGAGAAATCCATACAATGACATATAAATTATTTCACACGTTCTAATTAGATTTGATTTGACAACATTGAAACAAACAGGATCCACCAAATGAATGTTAAATTTGCCCTGTGAAAGACAACTTATATCAAAACATAACATTTCACACATAAAACATATGCAAGAGTATTATTGACAACTTGGGCATAAATGCTAATGCATACACACAGCAAATGTTTTTTTTTTATAAATAGACCCCCAAGTGTTTACCCACTATATACACTATACTGTATTATAATGGTAGTCTATCTATCTATCTATCTATCTATCTATCTATCTATCTATCTATCTATCTATCTATCTATCTATCTGTACACAGAGTTCATGTTTGGTTTTTGATACCTGGAACTTAAGTACTAGTAGTTTATGATGCAGGGGGTTTTGACACTTAAAATAAAGCTGGCCATACAATTTACCAGCAATGGTGAACCTATGGCATGCATGCCACAGAAGGCATGCAGAGGACCCTCTAGTGCAATGCGAGCCTAGGCAGGGATCTGGAGTTTGTATTGTCCGACATTTAGCCCTGCTATGTTCAAGCAGGGCTAAATGTACAGCAGGGAAGCTGCTGCTTGTTTAGTATAAGTGTATATATTTTGTATAAGTGTATATAATAAGCCTGCTGGTCCACCCCCTCTGCCGCCCCTTATACAGTATATTCTGGTACAACTGTCTCTTGTCAATCCAATCAAATATACAACAAAATAACATGTTGGTTAGCTAAGAGTGGAACCTTGAAAAGATCACACACAGTTATATGTTCTGCAGTATCATTATACAATACAGTACAGAATATAGCAATGCATGTTGACAAAAATGTGCTAGTAAACTACAGGAATTGAGTAGATGTCAATAGTATATACTGGCAACCCATGACAGCTGTAGAAACGACTACATTAAATAACTTGCTGTATTATTTGTGTGCATATACTGTATATACAGTATATTGTAAATTACCTGAAATCTGTATGTGGAGTTGTCATGCAACCTAAAAGGTGCACTGAGCATACTAGCTCTACTGTAATGGTAGGGTGAGGTAGTTAGATAAGCTGAAAGGTGGGATAGAGCTCAGGGTGGGTGTTACTGATGGGGTGATAATAACTAGCAGTCAAAAGAGCAAATAGGACCCGCGCTAGTAGCAACTGAGCCTTCAGACCTATCTCTATAAAGTGTTACCATTCTCATTATGCTATAAAGTTAATATAGCATAGCTGAGAGGCATACACTGAGTGGCCAGATTATCATGACCACCCCATCAGTACTTCATTGGGTCACGAGATAACTCCACGAGATGATATCAGCTGCTTCTCTCCCTGCTGGCCACCTCCCTCCCTGCCGTGGTTTTCAAGGTCCTCTGCTCTTCTGGGGGATCCAGGACCAAAGCAAAGTAGTTCAGGATGGAGAGCGGGGAGCGGAGCACTGCACTTGCAGCCTTCCCATCTCAGCTGTCACAGGAGACCCAGCACAGTAGTGTGCTAGAGCTCCTGTATTGGAGGTGAAAGGTCCAATAAGGAGAACCTGTCACCTCCAAATGCTATCACACAGGGCCTTGTTAGCCACTGTGTGATAGCAATGAAATTTAAAAGATAAAAGGATAAATAAAAATGTTAAGTAGAAAAAACTAAAAAAATAAACTGATAAAAAAGTAAACAAAGAAAAAATAAAATGTTTAAATATTTGTGTGTTTCCCTATTTTGACCAAGACCATGAAATAAGCAGATTGAACCTGGTATTCTATGAAACTAATAATTACCATGCTGCTCTGAATAGATGAGGTACATATTGATGCACACTACACAGAGGACAGGAAAAATAATTTGAATAAAAAATAGTGTCTGACACAGCTGGGATTTTCACAATACATATTAAACTTCTCTACAAAATGATTAATAATTCCTTACATAATGACGTTGATTAAAGTAAATCTTTTTCTCACCCCTGTAATCTTCTTTTTGCACTTGGCACAATTAGGAGCAAACCGGACATCATAGCATCTTGGACAGAATATGGATCCCTTTTCTTCAAAGAATCCTCCTTCCTCAACCACTTTGTGGCACTGTGAACAGGTAAACTCCTCAGGATGATAGTAACGGCCCAGTGCTAGTAGATACCTTCCTCTGTACAGACAATATACAGTAACGCAATAGTTATACCTATGTGGAAAGTTGAGTCATTTGTGGCTATATACTGCTTAGCACAGCAATTATCACATTCTATGATGTTCTGGAGAAGATACTCGCCTAATGACCTTGTTACACTGGGAGCAAATAGGAGTCTTCTCCCCAGAAGGAGCAGGCTGTGCAGCCTGCATGATTGAACTGCGATTCTGCACTGGAGTTGGAGTCGCTGGCTGACTGTGCTTAGTCATTACAGTGGTAGTTTTGTCTGGGGCATAGCGCTCAGCAAAGGAGGCATCAGTGGTCCATGGAGGACGGACTGCCGGTCCAGTAGAAAGTGGAGGAGGGGGTGGAAAATCCGTGGCATCTATAATAGAAAAGGACGATGCAAATCAATAAAACTGAAAAGCACATTGTTACCATAGTATTACAATTTTACACGGGTATAAAGCACTGAGGGGGGATTTATCAAAGCTGGAGCAGACAAAATCTGGAGCAGCTCTGCATGGCAACCAATCAACCTCTCACTTCATTTTGTTCAGTTAGGCTTTGAAAATGAAATATAGAAGCTGACTGCTTGCCATGGACAACTGCTCCAGATTTTGTCTTCTCCAGTTTTGATAAATTCCCCTCTGAGTGTCCGAAAATGAAATACAAGTTATTGTGAATGTTCTTTTTATTTCAGTACAGCACAGCTTCACAAATTAGGCTGGCTGTAAACCTTTTGAGCGTCTCAGTAAATCTACTAAAACACCAGGATCAAAGGGCGGTATCAACCTTATTACAAATTCCAAAGTGTTTACAAAGTGTTACTAAGATAAACTAATCAAAATTCGCTCTGCTGTAGGTAGACCATGACAACATGAATACTGATTGGTTGCCATATGTTACTGATCTAAAGAATTAGGACTCTTTGTATATTTCACATGGTCCTGTAAAAACTAGTGTCAGACACACTTACATAAGAAAAATGTATTTTAAGGGCTGTTAGACTTTATCTTTATGCTTTATAAATGTAGTATAGAGACCACGGAGGATTTCCTGTAACTGAGGGTGGTTAAAGCAGACAAGTGAACTTGGTGGTTGCTAGCACAAAGGCCAACCCACGGGCTAGGTGAAGAATATTATCCAGTGCATTGTAGATCTGAAATCAGGAAGGAGGCTTTGATAAATCCTTCTTGAGGAAGAAAAGCAATCCTGGATAACCTGATACAAGCACATCAACCAAATTGTTGCTTCAAGTAGGAAAAGTAATTCATTTTTCACATATTGTAGCATTTTACTTTAAGATATATATTTGGGTTGGGTGGAAACCATGATTTCTGCAGTCAGAGCAGGATATCTATGATGTGGTATTCAATCAGTTTTTATTGGACTTGGGCTAAAAATAAAAAATAAAAAGTTTCTATTTTATGACATCACTTGAAAAGGAGCCCAGGAGCTAATGAGCTGATAAGAAGGTTGCATAACAAGAACTTTCAATGGCTCTGGTCACATTTATGCAACATGCTCACTGTGCTTCTTAATACTTTGCTTTAGTACAACAAACATTTTCCTGCATTCATCACAATATCACAATTGGTTCTGAAAAGTCGCATACAGCTTAGATCAGGGGTGCCCACAATTTTTCCTGTTAAGAACTACTTTTCAAATGACGAGCTCAATGAGACCAAAATAAAACAAAAAAACACCTGTATTTTAAAGTGCTTACTGAGACTACTGCATGTATCTTCTTATTGAATAAACCTAATAATTTGAACACAAATGTTCAGTTTTAACAATAAACTCAAAATGTCCACAGCACAATAGAACTTCTGCAGCCTCTAAACTGCTTCTCTGTGTTCAGCTCCTCAAACCACCTCACCCCTGTCTTCTATGTGCAGCTCAGACCACCTCACCCCTGTCTTCTATGTGCAGCTCAGACCATCTCACCCCTGCCTTCTATGTGCAGCTCAGACCACCTTACCCCTGCCTTCTATGTGCAGCTCAGACCACCTTACCCCTGTCTTCTATGTGCAGCTCAGACCACCTGACCCCTGTCTTCTATGTGCAGCTCAGACCATCTCACCCCTGCCTTCTATGTGCAGCTCAGACCACCTTACCCCTGTCTTCTATGTGCAGCTCAGACCCCCTGACCCCTGTCTTCTATGTGCAGCTCAGACCATCTCACCCCTGCCTTCTATGTGCAGCTCAGACCACCTCACCCCTGTCTTCTATGTGCAGCTCAGACCACCTCACCCCTGTCTTCTATGTGCAGCTCAGACCATCTCACCCCTGCCTTCTATGTGCAGCTCAGACCACCTTACCCCTGCCTTCTATGTGCAGCTCAGACCACCTCACCCCTGCCTTCTATGTGCATCTCAGACCATCTCACCTCTGCCTTCTATGTGCAGCTCAGACCACCTCACCCCTGCCTTCTATGTGCAGCTCAGACTACCTCACCCCTGTCTTCTATGAGCAGCTCGGACCACCTCACCCCTGTCTTTTATGTGCAGCTCAGACCATCTCACCCCTGCCTTCTATGTGCAGCTCAGACCACCTTACCCCTGCCTTCTATGTGCAGCTCAGACCACCTTACCCCTGTCTTCTATGTGCAGCTCAGACCACCTGACCCCTGTCTTCTATGTGCAGCTCAGACCATCTCACCCCTGCCTTCTATGTGCAGCTCAGACCACCTTACCCCTGCCTTCTATGTGCAGCTCAGACCACCTCACCCCTGCCTTCTATGTGCATCTCAGACCATCTCACCTCTGCCTTCTATGTGCAGCTCAGACCACCTCACCCCTGCCTTCTATGTGCAGCTCAGACTACCTCACCCCTGTCTTCTATGAGCAGCTCGGACCACCTCACCCCTGTCTTTTATGTGCAGCTCAGACCATCTCACCCCTGCCTTCTATGTGCAGCTCAGACCACCTTACCCCTGCCTTCTATGTGCAGCTCAGACCACCTCACCCCTGCCTTCTATGTGCAGCTCAGACCATCTCACCCATGCCTTCTATGTGCAGCTCAGACCACCTCACCCCTGCCTTCTAGGTGCAGCTCAGACCATCTAACCTGTCTCGTCTGTATAATCCTCTCATCCATCTCCTCTGTGCACAACATCTCAGACTTTTCACCCCCTTTTCACTAAGCACATCTACCTGGCCACTCATTTTTTACCTCGCCTTGTCAGCTTCTGCAGCCTCTTAATGCTCTCTCCTGTGTGCAGATCCTCTCACTCATTTGTGTACTGCTCTTTAGACCTTTCAGCCATCTGTGAGCAATTTCTTATGCTTCTCATCTCCTGTGTGTGCACTAGTAATGACTTCCAACTCCAAATATCCATTGCTGTGGCTGGGGAGGGGTGGGCCGGATGTCCATTGCTGTAAGCAGGGAGGGCCGGGCCAAATATCCATTGCTGTAACTGGGGAGGGGCGGGCCGAATGTCCATTGCTGTAACTGGGGAGGGGGGGGGCGAATGTCAATTG
>NW_017306355.1:1431321-1436865 GCF_000935625.1 Nanorana parkeri | reverse complement strand
AAATGTCAGTAGCTGTAAGTGGGGAGGGGCGGGCCAAATGTCCATTGCTGTAAGTGGGGAGGGGCGGGCCAAATGTCCATTGCTGTAAGTGGGGAGGGGTGGGCAGAATATGCCCATTGCTATAAGTGTAGAGGCGCAGGCCAAATATATCCATTGCTGTAAGTGAGGAGGGGCGGGCCAAATGCCCATTGCTGTAGTGGGGAGGGCCGAAAATGTCCATTGCTGTAAGTGGAGAGGGGCGGGCCAAATATCTGACACTACCGGCGTGGAGGGGTGGGCAGAATATATCTAACACTGCAGACGGGGAGGGGCTTGCCAAATGTGTCGGACGCTACAGCCGATGAGGGGAGGGACGCCCCTCCCGTCTGCAGCCTCCGACAGATTCAGCCAAACTAGCACCACAGAAAGGGCAGAGAGCCGACACGCGATCTACCAGCGTTAGCTTTGCGAATGACTGGTAGATCACGATCGACCTAATGGGCACCCCTGGCTTAGATTAATACAAAATTCACCTAAGCAAAGCACATTACTGAGATGTTTTTGTATATAATTTCATCACATAATTTTATTAATCCAACAACAATCCTTAGATCGACATTTAAAGTAACACTCTATAAATAAATATATATCCAAAAGTTTCATAGCCTGCGGACCCAGTATTTACAGAGTAGCAAACATAAGGTGCTGTAATACAAAGTTTAAAGCCAACAGGCTATTGGAATTCACTTTCTCCAGCAAATTGTTTCCAATGAGAATATACAGTATGTAGGCAATTTTATGGGGATCCATGGGGAATATTGTATTAGATATTAGTTATATAGCGAGATTATTATGTAGATTATTAGTGATATTTAGAATGAGTCTTCTTTTCCCCGTTGGTACAATTGTATATACAGCTTAGATTAAACAGTGAAATAGGCTGCAATTTTCCTGATGACATTCCACATAAAATGTATTTGTTATTGCTTACAGAATGTAATTCAGATTTTCCTCAGGCTGTAATATTAGTATTTTTTCCCCCTCATTGCTCTCATGAAGGTAAACAGGGTAGAACATCAATTTTAGTAACAGGAACACCGCACACCAAGACGGGAAAAAAAATTCTTCCTTTATTAAAATAGCCAGCAGCAGCACGTTTATAACTGACGCGTTTTGCACCAGGCACATTGCTTACTCACCAGCCCAATGTCACCTGGAGCAGCATGTGACATGTTAAGTTCTAGATGGCAGAGGATCAGCTGATGTGTGGACTAATCTAAAAAAATGAATTCCATGCACTGCAGCAATTTTGTTGTGACAAAAAGCAGTTTCCATGCAGTTAATGAAATTACAGGTGTAATACGTTTTATCAGTGTCCACAGAGTATACCAACAAAGCTGTCCATACTGGTAGGGAGTTTCACAAATTCTATCACCTTCAGTAGGCCTGTTAGACATTCTCCTGGTATCTGAAGGTGGCTGTAACAGCCCAATGCCAGTCCCATTTGGCATCAGATGCTATGCTCAGGTTGTTTAGGGCTAACAAAGGTGACACTAATGAACACTTCTAATGGCTGGAATTTCTGGCCTGCTCCTTCCTTCTACTCAATGGGATGAAGGAAGGAAGGTGTTTCATGCCCATGTGCTACTTCAACCAACTAAGCAAATTATACAAGAAACAGCTGTAGGTTTCAGTGTTGCAAAGAATGGGCAGAGATCTCCACACTTATTGTTCTAGGTAAGACGTTTGCACTGCTAAAGTTAACCCCTTAAAGACCCTTTTGCTGCCAAGGCCTTTTTGTTTTTTTTGCACACGTTATAATCCACATTTGAGACGTGAAAATTACTTCAAACCCCTAAACATTATATATTTTCTGAAAGCCAAGACCCTATAGAATAAAATGGTGGCAGTTGCAAATTTGTATATTGCACGATATTAGCGCAACTTATTATCAAACCCCAAAATTTAGTTAAAAATGCACTTAAGTTACATTTAATGTTCCGGAAAAACAATATAATACCCATTTTTTCGTAAAATTTAAAAGATGAGGTTACAACTAGTAAATAGATACCCAACATGCCCAGGTTAAAAATTTGTGTGCGTCCGTGAAACTGCAACAAATTTCAGTACCCCAAAAAATCCATAGATGACGCTGTAAAAGCCCCCACAGGTCATCAATTTAGGGATACACGTAAATATTGGCCCAAGAATTATGGCTCTCACTCTGGCGTGTGCGGTGATACCCAACATGTGCAGTGTGATTGTCGTTTTTGTGCATAGGCGCATCTGAAGCGTATTTACGTGAAGATGCACATGCTCGTGGGGGCAGGGGACTTTAAACAATGTTTTTTATTTATTTTTAAATTTTTTATTTAATATTTTTTTAATTGTTTTTTTTTTTTACTTTACTCTGACTGCTATCACATAGGGGGGCTTACAAACCCCCCATGTGATAGCATATTGGCAGTGACAGGTCCCCTTTAGGGTGATACTGGGGGTCCAAAAGACCCCTAGTGTCACCTTTACACTTTAAATAAGCTATTGGAGTGCAGATTGCTCTTCAATAGCTTATTGCTCAGCTTCAGTAGCCGAACAATGACAGCTCAGGGACCGGAAGTGATGCAATCCGCGTCGCTCCTGGTCCCATGGAACGGGGAGTAGATCAGTAAACGGAAGTTCGCTGCTCTATTCCCCAGCTTCATACCGTCATCCGACATGCCGGTCCTGGGTCCGCAGGAGCGGCAGTGGAGCCCGGGAACTTTACCGGCCCGTAGAAACGATCTGGTGGCAGTTGAGTCTGCTACTGTAATGCCGACAGCTGTCTCTACAAAAGGTAAACAGATTCTCCGCAGCTGTTTAAAAGCCCCTTAAGGACCCATGAATGATGGAATAATTCCATCATTCATGGGTCCTTAAGGGGTTAAGCTGGCTATACACTGTAAAATTGTATTTGTTCAACCTGTGGGCTGAACAAAGAAAATATAACAGATTCTTCCATCAACATGTACTAGCGTTGATCGAGGAATTTCCCTCGAAATTTCCTAGAATTTCCCCTGCTGTCAGAATATACGAGCAGAGCCTGTTCACTGGTTGCCCGCTCTGTTCGTTTAAAAGTTTTCTGACCGGCATCTTCGATCAGCTGATTGAGGGATGCCGGGCGAAAGGGTGGTGACAACAGAACTCAATGTTCGAATTTCAGTCGTTTCATCAAGAATGTAGGTGTACGGCCAACTTTAGCCTTTGGCTTTTATCAAGGGACCAGACAGATCTTTTATCACAACTGGTAGCAGTTTACTGCTTTTGTTTTACTATTGTTCTCTGCTGTTTCAAAAAAGATATGCTGGCATCATGTTGAGTTAAGCTGGCCTTACACTAGTAGATTTCTATATGAACGTTCTCTGATAATGCCATCAGACAATTTACAAATGGTGAATGAAATTTCATTTAATTTTAACATTTGATTTTGGAATGAATGGAGTTTCCTGAACGAAAACCACATTCACCTTTAGATTTCCTTTCATTCGAGAAAAAATTTCCATCCTGCCTTTTTGAGTTTATTTGTCACTACCGTCGAAAATGATCATCGATTTGACCTCATCAACTAATAGAAAGTCGAACAAACGTTCATTCATAGGAAATTACTTTCAAAAATCTAAGCAGTGTATGGCCAGCTTTACCGGCCATGGAAACTATATAGCTTACGAAAGGGTATAATTACTGGAAAATTAGTATACTGTACTTGAATACTCAAGAACAAAAATATATAATATAGTCTAGCTTAACAGCCTATATACAGGATGTGGTGGCTGCAGGAGTTTCCTTTTTCAAGCATATTTTTGCTTCATTTCTACCTAGAGATTCTGCAAGTAACACACTTACTGTCTTAGGGTGACAACACTCACCCACTGTACAGTGTCTATGAGGAGCAACATTGACTACGGAACACCTTCCATTCTACTCCTCGACATAATATGGAGCAAGTTTTTTCCCATAGTTTATAGAAATAATTTGGACAGGGCTGATAAGACTCCTTGAGATTTCAGTACAGCAGAGGCACTGTGTTGTGAGCTGACTACAGAAGGTTACTACCTCACTGGATTTCTGGCAGGATCATTGAAATGCTTTGAAACATTTAAAACACTTGGAATGATAAACTTAACAGACAAAAGGTAGAAAACAAAGACATTTTCATGGTTAGGGTTTATAAAGACTTTAAGACTGTTTATACCCTGAGATTTTTTATTGGTCATAAGATCTCATCACATTAATCAGTTGGACACACTAGACTGGGTTCAGAGGTGCTTTTGAGTGAATTAGGTTCATAGGGTCCAAGGTTACTTGCTCTTTTTTCTACTGTGTATTCACATTAAATTTTATACAACATGAATCAGCAATTCTCTTATCTGCATCTTTTTTCATATAACCTGCTTTCTGAAACCCTAGTAACGTTAGCTAAGAAAATATTCAAGACCCGACCCTAAAGCACTCTTTCTATAAATAGGAAGATGTTAAATTCTCTAGCGGCCTATTAGCTGCCCATTTGCCATCTTGAGATCTTCTATTCTCCTCTATTCAGCCCTGCACATACAGTGTCTTCCTTCAAGTGGCCACTCTATGTACCTAAATTCACATACAACTTTTTTTCACTTTAGAGGGAATTAAGTCAGTCCCACATCTCCAGAAAATCAGGAAACTCCTGAAGTAATTCAGTTCCTTTATATATATATATATATAGTGCAATATAAATGGGTAAGCCGTAATAGTCCAGTAGACAAGACGTTAAAAAAAAACCCGCAGTATTGCAGTGTGCAATGATACCTTTCTTATTGGACTAACAAAATATATAAAAGACAAGCTTTCGAGAGTGAACCTCTCTTCTTCAGGTCAGAAGCAATACTAAGCAACATGACAGTTTGTCAGTTAAGACAGGAGAAAGCTGTTAGAGGAGGGGGAGGTTGGTTAGTAGGGTGTCATAAATGTTGGACCTGGGAGTAAAAAATGCCTCCTGATAATCAAGAGACAGAAAAAATAAACGTAGCATGAAAAATAAACCCTAAACAGATCAGAGCTATACCACATACATGAATATTGTGATGTTCTGTAGATTCATAAAAAGTTCTGGTAGTGTGTCAGAAAACATATACCGTATATACTCGAGTATAAGCCGTCCCGAATATAAGCCGAGGTACCTAATTTTACAAAAAAAAATGGGAAAAAGTATTGACCCGAATATAAGCCGAGGGTGGGAAATGAGGCAGCTACTGGTAGATAGATACCAATAAAATTACATTAATATTTATTTAAAAGAAAAATAACCTAGCTCTGTAAGTGGAAAAGGGGGTACAGGGCTACATATCATGTACTACGGATCATTTAACCCATTCATATTAGCAGAGGATAATTGTAAATCTATTGTTCAGTGCACTCTATATGTAGTATATAGTACATGTACATATAGAGTGCCTGCAACAATACATTTACAATGATCCTCTGCTAACATGAATGGGTTAAATGATCCATAGTACAGGGCTACATACAGATCATTTAATACATTCATGTTAGTAT